>NC_090175.1:56382948-56640448 GCF_024679245.1 Pseudorasbora parva
CCATTCGGAGAAATTCCAGAGTCCGTTCCATTCAGAGAAATTCCAGAGTCCGTTCCAGTGAGAGAAATTCCAGAGTACGTTCCATTCGGAGAAATTCCAGAGTCTGTTCCAGTGAGAGAAATTCCAGAGTACGTTCCATTCGGAGAAATTCCAGAGTCCGTTCCATTCAGAGAAATTCCAGGTCCGTTCCATTCAGAGAAATTCCAGAGTCCGTTCCAGTGAGAGAAATTCCAGAGTCTGTTCCAGTGAGAGAAATTCCAGAGTCCGTTCCATTCAGAGAAATTCCAGAGTCCGTTCCATTCTGAGAAATTCCAGAGTCCGTTCCATTCTGAGAAATTCCAGAGTCCGTTCCAGTGAGAGAAATTCCAGAGTCCGTTCCATTCCAGAGTCCGTTCCATTCTGAGAAATTCCAGAGTCCGTTCCATTCTGAGAAATTCCAGAGTCCGTTCCAGTGAGAGAAATTCCAGAGTCTGTTCCATTCAGAGAAATTCCAGAGCCCGTTCCATTCACAGAAATTCCAGAGTCCGTTCCATTCAGAGAAATTCCAGAGCCCGTTCCATTCACAGAAATTCCAGAGTCCGTTCCAGTGAGAGAAATTCCAGAGTCCGTTCCATTCAGAGAAATTCCAGAATCCGTTCCAGTGAGAGAAATTTCAGCGTTCATTCTAGTGAGAGAACTTCCAGAGTCCAATCCAGTGAGAGAAATTCCAAAACCCGTTCCAGTGAGATAAATTCCCGATTCTGTTCCAGTGAGAGAAATTCCACAGCTACATAAATTAATAATAATGATAATAATAATAATAATAATAATAATAATAATAATAATAATATACATAGAGGGGTTATTAATGGATTATAACGGTATTATGCAACTATATAAATAACATAAAATAAACAAATAAATATTGGAAGATTAATGGATTGTTACATTGCTACTAAAATAAATACATTTAAATAAATAAATACATAGTGGATAATCATAGTGGATTAATACATGGCTATTAAAATAAAAATATCTAATTGGATCATAAAAGAATTACACAGCTAAATAAATACACAAATAAATAAAAGGATTATCAGTGGATTATTACACAGCTAATAAATAAAATGGTGGGTTGTCACAAAGCTACTTAATGAATAAATAAATGTATAAAATATTGTTTAAATATGTATATTGATTGTATTGCAAATATTATAGTTATGATGTGCATTAGACTAAAAGAGACACAAAATGAAGACCAAATTACACACATTATACAAATAACTGATGCTTTGTGTATTTTATGATTCTCGCGTTGCCACAGAATTATGGGAAATGTATTATTAGCACAAGCTTGTCAGCTCAAAGTGTTTACTGTCAAGCTTCATCGGCAGTGTTCATCAACAGCAAACAACACTGACAATTAACACTTAATATAGCCTCATCAATCCAGTTTCAGACATGATTCTTAAATAACTCTCTAATTCACATTTAGGTAAATATGACCTTGTGCTGATGTAAGATCGTGCAGCAGGATTCAAATATTTTTAAGCATTTAAACTTGAGCATTTCTTTAAAACCAGACACTGAAGTTTTTCCTGAATCCAATCGATCATTGATGCCTATTATTAGGCAGAGCAAGAGAAGGAGGACACATTTGTTTATCACAATAGTTCTGCATAACGGTACAAAGCTTTTGCACAAAAACCAGCATGAGAACGCAGTGGGAAAGTGTTATGAAAAGGAAAAAGCCATACAATTTAACTCAAGCTCGTGCAGCGCTCAAGACAAGACCAATAATTTTTGAAGATTTTGCCATGGGAACATGACAAGGGTGTCTTTTGAAATTGTTATCAGTGATATTAAAAAGAAGAAATAAATATAGATTCCAAGAGTGCATGGTGTTTTTGTGTGGAAACAGAGAGAGTGGAAGCTTTAGCACAGCTGAGATAAGGCAGACAATGCTATCAGCTCCCAGTATGAACGGTTCCGGGGTCTCGCCTCTGACGGTTTTAACGGGAGCGTCGAGTCTCTTTCTGCTGGATTAACTCTTGCACTGGAGATCCCAACCAGCATTTAGAAGAATGAGGATGCAGATAAGACACACACAGAGGTCCAGTGGGCACTGTTTGTTTAACTCACTCATACAACGCATGAAAAGAAACATGAAATCAATAAACTGATAATGATAATGGATTTAAAGGGACAGTTCACACAAAAATCTCCTGCATTAAAACATTTAAAACAAAACATCTCCTACATCAGAAAATTATCAAAATTGCTGGCCGTGGCAACTTTTAAAAATAAAAAACACTAGTGGGGAAAGAGTTAATAGAGAACCGGAACATATGCACTTCACACAAGAACAGAACAATATTGCAAGACAAAGAACAAAGACCAAAACAGAGCGCAAAAAACAAAACACATTGATAATAATACAGAACGAAACAGAACATTACCGTTACAAATATATATATAGTAAAGTGTAATTTATTCCTGTGTAAATTTCAGCATCATTACTCCAGTCTTCAGTGTCACATTATCCTTCACAAAACACTCTAATATAAGGATTTGATGCTCAAGAAACATTTGATGTTAGCTTATGATGTTTAACGGTCAACACATTCTCACACCCAACTCGTCACATATGGACGCTTGACCCGGACCCCTTGTCGTCACTTTTCAACGAACTGGGCGTACCTTTATCGTCAATTTTCGATGCGCTGAGTGCTCCATTCATTTCAATAAGAAACCTTTGGCGTCATACACAGACACATTTAATTCTTTGCGTTTGTATAAGCAGACATGATTTTATTAATATTTAAAGGCTACTTTTATATTTTGGAGCAACTAACCCAACTCCTACCCTAAACCTACCCATATCTAAACAATATAAAACACATAACAGGCAAATAAATGTACAGTCACAAGTATTTATAGCAAAAATGGACCAAAACAGGATAAAAGTATTAACTCATGTTGCATTCCAAGTCTTCTGAAGTCATACGATATCTTCATGTGAAGAACTGAGTTGATCTTGATGTTTTAATCGCTGAAATGATGATCCCGCTTCACCCGTGATGTGAACAAACTCATTCATATCTCATTCAAATAATTCAAAAGACTCCTGAGCATGACGCGATCGGTCACAAGACACACGAGAGCCAATGACATTTCACTATGAAATCTGAAGTACGGGGGCAATATTTGAAATTTGTTGTGTTTGTTCATGATCTTCGGTGGATGGAGATGCTGATCACTTTTGGGGATTTTCTTCAAGCAAATCAGTCGTTTGGCCTTGGAAAACTTGGATTATTTACCTTTTTTGAATAACTCGTGGATGCAGACGTATGTTATATCCTGTGTTTTATATCATGTTCACACAAATGGGTAGGTTTAGGGATGGGGTGGGGTTGGGTTACATGTTAAAATGTGTCTAAATAGCGTACATAAAATAAATGTAAATGAAATCATGTTAAAATGTGTCTAAATAGCGTAAATAAAATAAATGTAAATGAAATTATGCTTGCTGATTTAATTGAGAAGCACACTCCAACATGTCATAATGGCAAAATTATAAACCAATAAATAACTTCAAAAAATAAATTTCACTATGACGATAATATTCCCATTCCCAGTGCGTCTGTGTATGACGCCAAAGGTTTCTCATTGAAATGAATGGAGCACCCAGCGTGTCGAAAATTGACGATAAAGGTACGCCCAGTTCGTTAAAAAGAGACGACAAGGGGTCCGGGTCAAGCGTCCATATGTGACGAGTTGGGTGTGAGAATGTGTTTTGTAACGGTAGGGGACACTATTACTCATCTTCTGAAAGAGTAAAGAATCTTCTGATCAAAACAGAGAAGAAAAATAAGCAGAAACGAGTGATATCATATTTAATCATATGCATATAATAACGTGATCATCAACATTAAACAGCATATAAATCAAAACTAATGAAAACCTAATGTTACTGAATGAAATGTCGACCCAGGACGAGCTGTAGGGCTGTAAAGCGTTACTCGATTGAATCCATCTGTATTTTAATCATCGTTCTGAATCAGATCTAGTTGTAGTCTTTGACAGAAACAAAATTTTCTCAGCTTTTCACTCAAAATGTTGCTTTTTTTATGAAACTTACATTCCTATATTCAAACAAAGAGAGCATGAAGCTGGAATAAAACAGTTCTTTGTTCTTTCTTTTGATATATTCTTTTGATATATTGTTCTTTCTTTTGATATATAGCTTTCCTATAGCTCAAACAGTAGAGCATGGCGCTATCTGCGCGAAGGTCATGGGTTCGATTCCCAGGGAAAGCAAGAATTGACAAAATGTAAAAATGTGTACCTTGAATGCAATATGAGTTGCTTTGGATAAAAGTGTCTGCCAAATGCATAAATGTAAATGTAAATATTGCATGTTCAAATATTCAGACAATAAAAGTATTCTGGAGGCCATGACAATGTTGTGAAAATGATCAAAAACACTGGTGGTCAAACACAGTCAAAAAAAGGAGCAGAAACAAATGATAAAAGCATTGATTTTGCAAATGTACACCTTTTTGCAGCTTTTTGTTAAAACATTTTCTTTTTATGAAACATAACCACATTCAAGGGATAATGAAGGAAGCTAGAGTGAAAACAGAGGCTCTGTTTTTCATACAGCAAAATACTCTGGGTGCCATCAAAAACACTGGTGGTGGCTGGCAACTTTTGGTCCATATTTGACCCAAATTTGAGTCGAAACAACCTAGAATTTTCAAAGAAATTCTATAAAATTGCGTTTCTTTCAAACAGAAACCTGATGTAACATTATAAATGTCTTTACTGTCACTTTTTTTTAGCTCTTTCCCTGCCAGCTTTATTTTAAAGTTGCCAGCCACAACCAGTGCTTTTGATTGCACCCAGAATATTCTACTGTATGAAGAACATAGACTCTAATTTTATTCTAGCTTCATGCATTCTTGTTTATTAACCCCTTGAATGTGGGTATGTTTAATAATAACAATAATAATAAATAATAATAAAAAAAAAAAATATATATATATATATATATATATATATATATATATATATATATATATATATATATATATATATATATATATATATATATATATATATATAATGCAAAAAGCTGCAAAATTTGCACAATGCTTTTACCATTTGTTTCTGCTCCTTTTTTGTCTGCGTTTTGATCAGGAAACTTAGTCTTTCACACTGTAAAAAATTATTTAGAAAAAAAGTTACCTGGTTGCCTTAAAATTTTGAGTTCATTGAAATTAAATTTTTGAGTTAATACAATGAACATTTTTTGAGATTCGACAACTTTTATTAAAATACTATTAAAAGATGTGTAATCATATTGGGTAATTGTGTGTGTTTTATTTCTGATGACGCAGTCAAACATGCCAAATAGTGCTATTTTCATGATTTATCACATTTTTGTATATGTGGTTCAGATACAATATTATGTTGAGTTTCTATTTATTAAACAAATTTCCTTCATTGTATCAACTCAAATTTTTAATTTCAATAAACTCAAAATTTAAGGCAACCAGGTTACTTACTTTTTTAAGTTAAAACAACAAAAACCAACAATAATTATTTACAGTGCAGAAAATATACTAGCGCCCCCTACAGTATGGTGATTTTTATTTATTTATTTAATGCATCCTTGCAAAAAAAAAAGAAAGAAAAAAAGAAAAACTTGAAAATTGTAGTGTAAATTCTTAGGATATAAATAAAAACTGTCATTTATTTGTGAATTTCCATTTTTTTTATATCTCATAATTAGGATTTAGTATGTTGTAATTTTCAGGTTTATGCCACAATTATGGCTTTTTATTCTCATAATTTTGATCTTTTGTCAATTTCGTAATCCTACTTTTTATGTAATAATTATGACTTATTGTGTTGTAAAATTCATAAAAACCTTGGAAATGGTATAGTGTAAAATTCTCAGGATATAAATAAAAAATGTAGGGTCTGGAAAAATAAAAGGTTGTGCTGACGTTAAATTGAAGAATCACAATTCAAAGTAATTTAAGGAAGAATTCAAATCGAATGAAATGTGAAGATTTTTAAAGTTTATACGTCATTTCAGAGTCGCTACCACCAGAGAAACAAACAAACAAAGAAAAAAGAAAAAGAAAAACAGAAATAAAGAACAGCACAAAAACACATCCATCCAAGAAGCCCATAAAGCTGCTCACTCGCTCTCCTCATGAAGAAAGCGCATGTCAGGCAAAGAACACACACTCCATGTCGACGCTCATATTCTATAATCCACAATCACAAACAGCAAAAGTGAGAAACGTTGCTGACAAAACATATTTATCAAACGCGCAGGAACTGTTTATTTTATGAGGAGAGTTTGATTGGCAGTTTGGGGACGGTGGAGCGCCTGATAACACACACACACACACACACACACACACACACACACACACACACACACACACACACACACACACACACACACACACACACACACACACACACACACACACACACACACACACACACACACACACACACACACACACACACACACACAGAAAAACAATGCTTCCCTTCATCACAGGCAGGATTGTGAACGTGTGTGTTATGATGTCAGCTCAAGTGACCGACATTCAATCAACACGCCGCTCTGAATATGAATGCAGGTTCATTTTTTAATAATGCAGCCTTTAATTATCTCATAAAACAGGTTGAGTGTTTATACACAAACCTCATGTTTTGCACATTACAGCTCAGTTTGAATAACCAAACGTGTGTTTCAATGCACACGTTTACTTGAGCTATAGACTCGCCATTACGATGCCACGTGTGGCTTTGCTGCTAAGGCCTTCTGGGTAATTTTATCACATTATTATTGGAGAGTCACTGTGAATGGTTAAAAACCGATCGCCATAAGATCTAGTTTAACAAATATTCAGCTGGTTTAGATCTAGTTTACACAATAGGGGATCCCATTGACTTACACTGAGAGCAAGCTGTAGTGTGGCTTTATGAAAGTATTGCACAAAAATATGACAGCTCTGTGTGATTGATAGAAATGCACGTTCTTCCTCATTGCTGTAGCTCTCAAATCCAGAGGACGGCCATTTCTGACAAATAAGAACAAACACGTCATGCTCTGGTACGCCATTATCATGACAGAAACATAAATGATGAGGGAAAAAAAAGAAGTTCTGATATAAAAAGTCAAAATGATGAGATAAAAAGGCAAATGTCAGATTTTTAAATGTCATTATTAAATGTTTTATCAATTTTGATAATAACAAACTATTCTCATGCTTTTGACTTTTTGTCATAATTGTGTCTTTATGTCATAAATATTACTTATTTAAGGGTTCCACTTTTTAATCTTTTAATCTCATCTGTAATTTTAAATTTAATGTCAAAATTATGATTTTTTTTCAATCTCATAAAAAATGAATTTTTATGTCATCATTTTGACTTTTGTCAATTTCGCAATCACATACTTCTTGATTTCTACTTTTTATCTCCTAATTATGACTTAGTGTGTTGCAATTTTAGGCTTTATGTCACAATTATGACTTTTAATTGTCAAATTTCAAGGTTTTATGTCAAAATGTTGACTTTTTGTAAACGCAAAATCCTGTACTTTTGAATTTGTCATAATTCCCATTTTTTTGTCTCATAATTATGACCTATGTTTTTGGTTTTATCTCTCAATAAGTTTTTATGCCATAATTTAGATTTTGTATGAATTCGTAATTCCATACTTATGCATTTGTCATGATTCCTGTTTTTGATCTCATAATTATGACTTAGTATGTTGTAATTTTAGGTTTTATGTAACAATTATGACTTTTAATCGCATAATTTTGAGTTTTTATGCCATAATTTAGATTTTGTATGAATTCGTAATTCCATACTTATGAATAATTCCTGTTTTTGATCTCATAATTATGACTTAATAAATTGTGATTTTAGGGTTTATGCCATAGTTATGACTTTTTAATATCATCATTTCTATGAGTTTTTATGAATTTCGTAATCCCATACTTTTTAATTGATCATAATAAAAAAATTGTATGTCCTAATTATGACTTATGTTGTCATTTCAGGTATGATGTCACAATTATTACTTTTAATCTCTTAATTTTGAGTTTTTATGTCATCATTTAGATTTTGTTTTGTCAAGTTCATAATCCCATACTTATGAAATTGTCATAATTATGACTTAACGTGTCGTGATTATAGGTTTATGTCACAATTATGACTTTTTATCTCCTAATTTGGAGTTTTTATGGCATAATTTTGACCTTTTGTCAATTTTGTAATCCCATCCTTTGAAAGGCAGACTGTTTGCTTAGTGTGTAAATACACACTCCATACATAGGCTCATAAATATGTGAAAATGCACATATTTAAGATAATTTTGCAACAGATGTTCAATAAATAATGTTAGTGTAGATTGACATTACTCTCACATTATGCGTATTATTCCTTTAATGCTTAATGTGAACCTTAAATTACAGCAAATATGTATTTGAAGACTCAAAGTGGTCCCTTTTTTTCTCCATCTTCAGTAATGTTTTGTTCTTCATCATGACCTTCTTATCGTCACCAAACGCTCCAGTGTGTGTAAGTGTCTTACTTTCTTAGCTCACGTTTGAGCCGTCGGTCCGTCTGACGTTCCTCCTCCTCAGGGATCATTACACACGCCAGGATTCCCGCTAATAAGTACTTTAAGCATTATCATTTAGGACAAGCTCAATTGTGACCTACATGCTTTTCTCTTGCGTTCATTTACATTTAAATGATTCTCGTCGACTCTGAGGACGACTGCGTCTGCGTTTCAACCTTCCCTCATCCGTCCAACCTTTCTGAGCAGCATCGAGAGCATACGCAATGAGCTCGCTCATGCAATAACAGGCTGCTGACTGTCCTGTATGCACACATTTGATACATCTCTGAGCAGTTTTTCACACTGAAAGATGTGTTCAAGCACCAAGAGTCTCGATGTGCTGCTCAACAGAGGTGGATAAAGTACACAACTTCATTACTTGAGTAAAAGTAACAGTACTACAGGTCAAATATTACTCCGTTACAAGTGAAAGTTATAAAACAGATTTTTACTGGAGTAAAAGTACAGAAGTATTTGTTTTCAGAAGTACTTAAGTATAAAAAGTAAATTTCCTTTTTTTTTGTCGACGCATTATTTTATTATTGTTGTATAAATGCACATTATGCCATCATAGTTTAAGCCAGTCAGTGACGCTCCATCTGACACACTAGCATACGACTAACTTAAACTCATTTAAATACTTGTAGAAAAGTTACAAAGCTGCTGTCACTTTAAGGCCGAATGCACGGATCCAATACACTGATACACATCTGATATTCTCACAACTTTACTCTTCTCTTTCTCCCAGACGTTTATATATTTTATATTTTATAAGACGTGCACCAAGTGTATGCCAACTAAACTAATCTTGATTTTTATTTTATTTTAAAACTGAAGCATACTTTCTAAGTACGGCTATGGGTGCACACACTTGTGCCTAAGAACCGTCTTCTTCCATTTTGATATGAACTGATCAGTGTTCAAAAAAAGTTGGCAAAATGTGTATGACCCTATAAGAGTGATTCCTGATAGACTGTCTGAAACAACAACAACAAAACCTTTTAAAGAAGAAAAAATCATCCACTGACTTTCAAAGCTGCGACAGAAACGACTTTCCACTTCGAGGACCTTGATAGAAATGTAGTGGAGTAAAAAGGACGATATTTGTCTTTCAGATGGAGTGAAGTTAAAGTCAGAAGTTTACAGAAAATATAATACTCAAGTAAAGTACAGATACTCAAAAAGTGAACTTCAGTATAGAACTCGAGTAAATTTAAATACACTTTAAAAAATGCTGGGTTGTTTTAATCCAGCGATTGGGTTGTTTTAATCCAGCGATTGGGTTGTTTTAATCCAGCGATTGGGTTGTTTTAATCCAGCGATTAGGTTGTTTTAATCCAGCGATTAGGTTGTTTTAATCCAGCGATTGGGTTGTTTTAATCCAGCGATTGGGTTGTTTTAATCCAGCGATTGGGTTGTTTTAATCCAGCGATTAGGTTGTTTTAATCCAGCGATTGGGTTGTTTTAACACTGCGCTTGGGTTGTTTTAATCCAGCGATTGGGTTGTTTTAATCCAGCGATTAGGTTGTTTTAATCCAGCGATTGGGTTGTTTTAACACTGTGGTTGGGTTGTTTTAATCCAGCGAATGGGTTGTTTTAATCCAGCGATTGGGTTGTTTTAACCCAGCGATTAGGTTGTTTTAATCCAGCGATTGGGTTGTTTTAATCCAGCGATTAGGTTGTTTTAATCCAGCGATTGGGTTGTTTTAACACTGCGCTTGGGTTGTTTTAATCCAGCGATTGGGTTGTTTTAATCCAGCGATTAGGTTGTTTTAATCCAGCGATTGGGTTGTTTTAACACTGCGCTTGGGTTGTTTTAATCCAGCGATTGGGTTGTTTTAACACTGCGCTTGGGTTGTTTTAATCCAGCCATTGGGTTGTTTTAACACTGCGCTTGGGTTGTTTTAATCCAGCGATCGGGTTGTTTTAACCCAGCGATTAGGTTGTTTTAATTCAGCGATTGGGTTGTTTTAACACTGTGCTTGGGTTGTTTTAATCCAGCGAATGGGTTGTTTTAACCCAGCGATTGGGTTGTTTTAACCCAGCGATTGGGTTGTTTTAATCCAGCGATTGGGTTGTTTTAATCCAGCGATTGGGTTGTTTTAACCCAGCGATTGGGTTGTTTTAATCCAGCGATTGGGTTGTTTTAATCCAGCGATTAGGTTGTTTTAATTCAGCGATTGGGTTGTTTTAACACTGTGCTTGGGTTGTTTTAATCCAGCGAATGGGTTGTTTTAACCCAGCGATTGGGTTGTTTTAATCCAGCGATTGGGTTGTTTTAATCCAGCGATTGGGTTGTTTTAATCCAGCGATTGGGTTGTTTTAATCCAGCGATTAGGTTGTTTTAATCCAGCGATTGGGTTGTTTTAACACTGCGCTTGGGTTGTTTTAATCCAGCGATTGGGTTGTTTTAATCCAGCGATTAGGTTGTTTTAATCCAGCGATTGGGTTGTTTTAACACTGCGCTTGGGTTGTTTTAATCCAGCGATTGGGTTGTTTTAACACTGCGCTTGGGTTGTTTTAATCCAGCGATTGGGTTGTTTTAACACTGCGCTTGGGTTGTTTTAATCCAGCGATCGGGTTGTTTTAACCCAGCGATTAGGTTGTTTTAATCCAGCGATTGGGTTGTTTTAATCCAGCGATTAGGTTGTTTTAATTCAGCGATTGGGTTGTTTTAACACTGTGCTTGGGTTGTTTTAATCCAGCGAATGGGTTGTTTTAATCCAGCGATTGGGTTGTTTTAACCCAGCGATTAGGTTGTTTTAATCCAGCGATTGGGTTGTTTTAATCCAGCGATTGGGTTGTTTTAATCCAGCGATTAGGTTGTTTTATTCCAGCGATTGGGTTGTTTTAACACTGCGCTTGGGTTGTTTTAATCCAGCGATTGGGTTGTTTTAATCCAGCGATTGGGTTGTTAACACTGCACTTTAGTCCATATTTGACCCAACATTGGGTTGTTATTTACCCAGACTTCTTTAGAGTGTAAACATTGGGTTGTGTAAATAACAACCCAATGTTGGATCAAATATGGACTAACCCAGCAACTGGGTTGTTTTAATCCAGTGGTTGGGTTAAATATTTGCTCAAGACAACCTAGCCGCTTGGTTAAAACAAACCAGTTACTGGGTTAGTCTATATTTGACCCAACATTGGGTTGTTATTTACCCAGAATTTTTTGAGTGTAGTTACTGTCTACCTCTGCGTGTGATTATTGATCTGTTTTTACAAATGCAACTGTAAACTACTGATAAACACAGTGTTGGATTTGTTCTTTCAGTGCATGTAATGTTGGCATCCGTGGATGAGGACGAGTGTGTCAGCGCATGATCTTGGCATCGGCTTCCAGCTAAAACAGACACAATTCCCATAAATGCATTTTGTTCCAGTTAGTGAGGAAATAACGTTTGGATTTGTCTAAGAGCAGCGTGACATGCGGAGAGAGGTTTAATGTGAGACACTGCGCCACTATCTGAATGGAAACAGAAGATGACATTACTTGTTATCGTCAGTAAAAAGGACACGCATAATGTTTCAGCCGGAGAGGATTTACACAGCTATCACTAAAAAAATAAAGGTTCTTTACCGGCGTCTGATTCCATTTAAAACCTTCAACATCCATTGAATATTTCCATCACACAAAAGGCTCTTAAGATGTTTTAAATAAATGTTTCACTCTCAAACTTTGATTAACATAGGCTACAATAGTTCATGATTTTCATGACCCAAATGTTGCAGGAATAGGTATAGTTTTCAAAACTATTTTTTTAAAAGTGTTTAAAATAATTAATATTTGTTAAAGGAACAGTTTGGCCAAAATAAATGTCATTTGTCTTTTATTCACCCTGATGGTCTTCAACACAAAAACACGTTTACCAGATTTTTCGTGTTCATTCTTAAACGAGCAGCTAAAAAAAACACCAAAGAGTATCATAAAAGCACACACACTCACTCACTCACTCACTCACACGCACGCACGCACGCACGCACGCACGCACGCACGCACGCACACTAAACCTACCCATTACAGGAAACACTCTGTATTTTTATTTTCTCAACAAAAAAAAAAATCATCCTGTATGATTTATAAGTCCTTTGAAAAGTGGGGACCGCTGGCTGGTTCCCACAATGTAGGTGATATCAGGTTTTACTATCCTCATGGGGACATTTGGTCCCCACAATATAATATAAACAAGGGCACACAGCGCGCACGCACACACACACACACACACACACACACACACACACACACACACACACACACACACACACACACACACAAAAATGGTGGAAAAATGATTGCAATATATTGTAAAAAATCTTGTAATCTATTGTAAATCTTGCACGTTTCCCTCTGCAATAGCTCTCGAATCCTGTTCATGTCCGTTCAATCATGTCAAAAATGCACAGCAAGTCTTGATGCACCACATCAGTTCAGTGTCTTTCTTTAACGCTATAGGAGAGATGTATATATTGTAAAGAAAATCCTTCAGGAGTTATTGTGGTGTAGTGGTAAGCAGAGGGTTGCTGGTTTGAAGAATGTAGCGGTTTTCATATATTTTTCCCAGATGTGAATCAAAGTTTGGAGCTGGCAGACAGAATGTGGTGCACCTCTCTCGTTTCATGCATTTTATTTTAAGTTTATGCCACCGTACCGAACTCTGAAGTCTCGTGGGGGCCGATTACATGTGTTGCCGTGCAGGATTTATAGGCGGGAGCAGATCGTCTGAGGATAGATGTTATTTTGTAATAATGCATTATGCGTAACAAAGAACTACATGTGACTTTCCCTTAGCGGAGGCTGGGATTGGATAACTGGACTAACAAGCAAACCAATGGCATCGCAGCATCTCAAATTTTGATTCATCAGTCAAAGTCTGTCATCATTAAGATTTGGTGTAATTCACCACATGCCAGATTTGCGAGATATAAAGACGCAATTACATTTTTTATTTTTTATTCTGTGGCGAAAAAAAGCTTCAACACTAAAAAAAATGCTCTTCTTTCTAAGTATTTTTTTCTTGTTTAAGTCAAGACGCATTTACTAGATAAGTAACATAAGATATTTTCCCTTGTTTTCATAAATATAAAATTAAAAGTGAGTTTTTGCTTAAAACAGGTAAAATGATCTGCCAATGGGGTGAGAAAAAATATCTTATTTATGATTAAAATCTTGTTTCTATCCCAAACAGAAATAAGAATATTTTTCTCACCCCATTGGCAGATCATTTTGCTTGAAACAAAACAAGGAAAAATATCTTATTTCATTTTACGTGTCTAGTAAATGCATCTTAATTTAAGAAGTTTTAGATATACGACAATTCACCACGACGCCACAACAGTAATAAACGATCGTTCGGGCGGCAAAAGCCGAAGCGTTCCTATGGCAACGCTAGTAAATTGCTCGGGAATCAGACATCGTTAACATGATTATTGAGGGACTGATTCATTAATTCAGGAGATAGCAATACATGAAATGCCTAACCTTGCTCCAGTAGATGTAGCGCTAGTCTAATACCATCATTTTTAATTGAGCCTCAGCCTACCATTGAGCAGTTATTTTAGTGACTGTTGCTGTTTGACTTACTATACGTTAGGCTATCGTAGATGGTCTATTCCCTGTTATCTAACTCAAAAAGGCTATGGTGGTTTTCTGTTGCTTGGTCGGGGTCGGATCAGATGGCACAGACGTGAGCTTCTGAAGGATAGCGTGCTGTAGACTAGCGCTACTCCGCTAACGTTAGGCATTCACTCAAACTGAACTCGCGGTGATGATGAAGCCAGTGTGGTCACGCATCAATCATCCATCACCCTACAAATATGTTCTGCTTTTCCTATTTCTTCCATTGCCATTCGATCAGCAGCCTACATGACACTAGAAGTTCGGTCTCTTCCTACCTTTACTTCAGGCAGTGACTGGCAATGAGTTCGATCTTTAAAAGAGGTCTAAAGTTTACTAATATTAGTCTCGAGTTTCCCCAGCTGAAGATAATTATGCTCTGCTATGATTTTGTAGATGGACCGTTTTGAGAATACTTCTCTGTAGCGCCACTTCTGACGACGTCCACTCGCTTTAGCCTTCTCACCCACAGGTTTAGCTGGATATATTTACTTTTTTTCTGAAGGAAATCGATACAATCCTACACCTTTTGCTGTATATCTGACGGCAAACACAACACGTTTTCGTCATAGTTTCAACTTTAATCAACAATGTGCAGTAGTCGGCTGATCTCTTCAGGTTGTCAGGAGAAGCCGCTCGCGTTCTGCCACCCGGAAGTATCCTGGTGCCGATTGTTTGCAAACATTCTGAAATGCCGTATTTGGACTGGAAACAAGAAAAAATACTAAATAAGAAGAGCATTTTTTGCAGTGCATAGAAAAAACTGCTTTGTGACAATAAGTAAAAATGTGGAAATGTGACCGAACTGGCATAAAAAAAACGGCCTGAAGTAAATGAATATGGATCATAAGTGGGTGGACATTTAAGATTCTGTCAGAGCGTAAATTAAAAATGCCCGAGTAGATGTTCGACATTCAGATGTTTCTGACCCTTTCTGACCACAAGCTTCATCTGGGAGAGAGAGATTTGCTTTAGCCATTAACCTCTGGATGGTCCTAATTACAGAGCGTAGATTTTAGGACATCACATGACCTCTCAGGGTAATTACAGACACCAGGAATCATAAACCAGGACGTAGAAACATACAGTCTGTACGTCGATTCCGTCAGATCTTTCTAGGTCCCGTCTTCAAGGAGTCAATGCCGTTTTAATTCGCGAGTTACACTTTGAAAGGCCCGACAGGCCAAAGGTCTGAGCTGTGCCCAGTCTTTCTCCGTGGAGTAATAAGTCACGGGGATTTGCTGTGATTTTATGGGATGGAGCCGCTCGGGCTTTGATGTCTCTGGTTACCTAAAATTAGATGTTGAATGGAATTGCGTGCAGGTAGAAAAAGGTGCCTTTGAGAAACGATCTAGGGCCAGAGGTTAAAGTGGACTAATTTACTTTACTGTCACGGGCCTGTCAAAAGAGAGAGAAACAGGTGAAAAATAGATTTGCAGGAACAAGAACTTTAATAATACGACTGCTTTAAATATCTGTCGCATTGCTCATTTTCAAGGGCGAAGCCGCTCGAGGGACCGAGGCTTTCACAGAGCGACTCCGTGTGCGACCAGCAGGTCAGTAAAGTTGGATTTTATGAAAGTTTGAGCCAAATTATCCTCTTTACATCGGCCAGTATTTTCAGCTGAGGAAGAAATAATAAGGCTTTTATTTTTCTGCTGGAGAGAGAAATACAGTATATATATATATATATATATATATATATATATATATATATATATATATATATATATATATATATATATACACACTCACCTAAAGGATTATTAGGAACACACACTAATACTGTGTTTGACTCCCTTTCGCCTCCAGAACTGCCTTAATTCTACGTGGCATTGACTCAACAAGGTGCTGAAAGCATTCTTTAGAAATGTTGGCCCATATTGATAGGAGAGCATCTTGCAGTTGATGGAGATTTGTGGGATGCACATCCAGGGCATTTTTTTTTTTTTTAAAGTTGTTTGTTTTTGGGTTCTTCATCAGGTCCTTTTATGAAGACCACATGTAATGTTTTGAGAGCACTTTCTTTCTTTTTTGAGAGCACTATTTACTTATTTGTCCTTATGTGTTGTGCAGTATTCTGTGTTGTGTGTCTTTGTTTTTGTATTGGATGCCATAGTCATTGCACTGTAAAACAAATTTACCTACGGGTACAATAATAGTAACCTAACCTAACCTATCCTAAGGGCACGAAGCTCCCGTTCCACCACATCCCAAAGATGCTCTATTGGATTGAGATCTGGTGACTGTGGCGGCCATTTTAGTACAGTCAACTCATTGTCATGTTCAAGAAACCAATTTGAAATGATTCAAGCTTTGTGACATGGTGCATTATGCTGCTGGAAGTAGCCATCAGAGGATGGGGACATGGTGGTCATAAAGGGATGGACATGGTCAGAAACAATGCTCAAGTAGGCCGTGGCATTTAAACGATGCCCAATTGGCACTAAGGGGCCTAAAGTGTGCCGAGAAAACATCCCCCACACCATTACACCACCACCACCAGCCTGCACAGTGGTAACAAGGCATGACGGATCCATGCTCTCATTCTGTTTACGCCAAATTCTGACTCTACCATCTGAATGTCTCAACAGAAATTTTGGTGAGCTCGTGCAAATTGTCGCCTCTTTTTCCTATTTGTAGTGGAGATGAGTGGTACCCGGTGGGGTCTTCTGCTGTTGTAGCCCATCCGCCTCAAGGTTGTGTGTGTTGTGGCTTCACAAATGCTTTGCTGCACACCTCGGTTGTAACGAGTGGTTATTTCAGTCAAAGTTGCTCTTCTATCAGCTTGAATCAGTCGGCCCATTCTCCTCTGACCTCAGTGGCATTTTCGCCCACAGGACTGCCGCATACTGGATGTTTTTCCCTTTTCACACCACTCTTTGCAAACCCTAGAAATGGTTATGCGTGAAAATCCCAGTAACTGAGCAGATTGGGAAATACTCAGACCGGCCCGTCTGGCACGAAATTGCTTAAATCACCTTTCTTTCCTATTCGGACATTTAATTTGGAGTTCAGGAGATTGTCTTGACCAGGACCACACCCCTTAATGCATTGAAGCAACTGCCATGTGATTGGTTGATTAGATAATTGCATTAATGAGAAATTGATCAGGTGTTCCTAATAATCCTTTAGGTGAGATATATATATACTGTAAATATCATACACGCACACACGCACACACGCACACACACACGCACACACGCGCACACACGCACACGCACACACACACTATTTTGCCTTAAGTTTTGTGACGCCTGGCTTTACATTAACATGAACTTTAATGCCATCCCATTCTTAATCTGTAGGGTTAAATATGGAGTCGGCCCACCCTTTGCAGCTCTAACAGCTTCAACTTCTCTCGGAAGGCTTTCCACAAGGTTTAGGAATGTGTTTTTGGGAGTCTTTGACCATTCTCTGACCATAATTCCTCCCTCCACCAAACTTTACACTTGGCACATTATAGTCAGGCAAGTCCTGTTCTTGTGGCAACCGCCAAACCCAGACTGGTCCATGGGATTGTCAAACTGAAGCGTGATTGGTCGCTCAGAGAACACG
Source organism: Pseudorasbora parva (assembly GCF_024679245.1). NCBI lineage: Eukaryota > Metazoa > Chordata > Actinopteri > Cypriniformes > Gobionidae > Pseudorasbora > Pseudorasbora parva. The sequence goes on from NC_090175.1 coordinate 56,400,765, forward strand.
TCTCACTGCTCTAGAGTCCAGTGGCGGCTGCTTTACTCCACTGCATCCCACGCTTTGCATTGCTCTTGGTGATGTAAGGCTTGGATGAGCTGCTGAACCCATTCCATGAAGCTCTCTACGCTGTTCTTGAGCTCATCTGAAGGCCACAGAAGTTTGGAGGTCTGGAGCTATTGACTGCAGAAAGTTGGTGACTTCTGCGAACTGTGACCCTCAGCATGCGCTGACCCCGCTCTGTGGGGTCTATACACTAATGTGTGTAGAAGCATCTGCAGGCCTAGAGCTTGATTTATACACCTGTGGCCATGAAGAGATTGGAACGATTTGGAGGGGTGTCCCAAATACTTTTGGAAATATATATATTTCTTCAATCTTCAAAGACCCTGTTACACAGACAAATACACCATAACAAAGCAGCAAAATTATGAATTTATACTTACATGATCAGCATAATGTATTAAGAACATAATGGCTACTGTGTCCTTCTTTAAAGACATTGGCTTATTCTAATGTAATGCGTGAATGTCTTATACATCTATCGTCTGCATGTGATGTCAAACAGATGTGATGTTATGAATTGGTGGGAAAATGTGAAGCTGCTCGCTGATCCACACGCTGAAGATTAGTTATAATGAGACACGGCGCCTGTAAATATCAGACTTTATGCCTCTAGATTGAAATGTGAAATGTTATTTCGGAGCAGTGACAATGCTCATTAAAAAACAATAAAAGTCTCAGACATTCTGGTTGAAGAGCTGGAATAAAATATAATGCTGGAAAGCTGCAGTTTAACTGCTGAAAATGAATCAATGCACATTCAAGAGCAAGTTTAATTCTTATTTGACAATACGTACGAGAAATAGTAATGCTTGCTTTCAGTTGCATTATGGGTAGTTGCGTTATGGATTTAACCTTTGTGAGTTATTTCGGGAGAATATTGATATGTTGGTGTAGTCGTCCACACTTGAGTTCAACCCGACATGTGATTGTATCCTATTCCAGCAGATTAATCAAGCGTTTGTGACTCAGACACGCAGGCGTTCGGTTGAAAGACTTAGGGAAAATAATGAAAATAATACTTTACATGACTGATCAAATATCTGATTTATATTCAGAGCGCTTTGGTGCAGCTGTTGTCTAAACTGCTCAATGTATTCACCCGCCCACGATCCAAAAGGACGAGCGTGCTACGGCTAACCTTACGACCCCGCCGGTCTGTTTCTCCCAGAATATACGCCGTGTGTGTTTTCAGGTTCAAGATTACAGCATGCACATATATACGTCTGTTTCTTGTTTCCCAGATGAAAGTTTTATTACTCAGATGTTGAGTTTATATTGAGATTTTGGACTTGTCTTGTTGAATCTGAGACATAATGCAGACAAAAATGAGTATCTACTCACTGTCATGTTGTGTCAAACCCGTGTGCTGTCGGTTTTACTCTGTGGAATACAAATAGAAAGATTTTGAGCAACTGGTCATTACATTTTTGTGACCACAACGATCAAGCTCAAATTTAACACTAGTGTTAATACAGATTCACGGTCTCCATGAAGCCCCTTCTTCTGGAAAGCTATCAGTATAAGAGAATATAAACAAATCTGACAGGTCAGGCTATTCTCACAAAAATGCGTATAAATAGTACGAGTGTGCAATGTAGTGGAATGTATACGCCAAAACTCATTTTGGCGTGTCTATGGTACGCTGTTTTTCGCGTGCATATGATACGCATTTTATGGCGTATTATACATACGAACCCCCCACCCCACCACCCTAAACCTACCCAAGAGCGTGTCATATGCACGCCATAAAGTGCGTATCATATGCACGCGAAAAACAGCGTATCATATGCACGCCAAAATGAGTTTTGGCGTATACATTCCACGACATTGCACACTCGTACTATTTATACGCATTTATGTGTGATCGGGTTGGACAGGTTCATGAACCAACCAAAAGGGTAGAGGGAAGGAACCTAAGAGAATGACAGAGAGAGGAAAAAGAGAGAAAACACACACAGACACCCCTACGCTGTGCTTTGATTGGTTGGCTGGATCGGTGCGTCTCCTCTGAATTTGCCTCATCGACACTTCGAATTTGACTCCTATCCTTGAATACTCATATTTAATAATTGTTTAATCGACTCTTCATCCTCAATAAACCCGTATCCAGCGTGACTATGGAGCTAGAAATATGAAGTGAGCTGAATTTGAATTGTATTAATCTGAATTATTGTCAAGTGTAATCTAACAAAATTGAATATTATGTTGCACTTTGCATAGTTCTGAATTTGAATTTTTAAATGTTGAATATAGAACATTTGAGATTGAACATATCTGAAATGTTTTTATGTCGAAATTGTATAGACATGTATTTTCAAACAGCAGATATTTTGTTCTGAATTAATAGACTGGAAATATTCAGTTTTTGAAATTACAGATTCAAACATTTCTAAAATTCAAACCACAGAAATTCAGATCTTACAGAAAGAAGGCCAGGGAAGAGTAAAGGATGTCAGAAAAGTCCAACGGAGCGCCATCTGTTCATTTCCTATTTGTAATGGAATAATCAGAAGATCAAACAACACTTTTATACTTTTTTGTATAAAATAAAAAAATAAAGATTCAAACGGTTATGAATCAGCGCATTGATTAATGATTTGGATCACCAATGTCACGTGATTTCAGCAGTTTGACACGCGATCCGAATCATGAATCGATTCACTGATTCATAACCGTTTGAATCTTTATTTGAGGTTTGAAAACAAACGCGGAAGAGAAGCCAATGCTGAATAAAGTCGTAGTTTTTGTTATTCTTGGACCCAAATGTATTTCCGACGCTTCAAGAGACTCTAATTAACCCACTGATGTCTCATATGGACTACTGTGATGATGTTTTTATTCCCTTTCTGGACATGGACAGTATAGTGTGCATACACTTGCATACGCTCTCGGACTAAATATAAAATATCTTAAATTGTGTGTGAAGATGAACGGAGGTCTTACGGGTGTGGAACGACATTAGGGAGAGGAGTTAATGACAGACATTTCATTTTTGGGTGAACTAACCCTGTAAGTCTGACCCAGGATCTGTGTAACTAAAAAACTGTACAAACACAGAAAACCAGAAAGGTACTAATATGTACTGTTAAAGCACTGATATGTACCATTTAGGGGTTAGTAAGGTACAAAGATGTACCTTTTCATTTTTGTAACTTAAGGTACCGCCCCAGTGACAGCACTGTACCTTTTTTTTCCGAGAGTGTATAGAGAAGGACTTTTTCATGCTCAAACAGCAACATTACACACTAAAGACGGATGAACATGGGAAAAGCATAATAGAACCCCTTTAAATAATGGATTAAAGATATTAATAATAGAAATCATAGGTTACAACCTATGTTTTCTATTATTAATATCTTTAGTAAATGATTTATGATTGCATTATGCAGGAATATCACCGAATCATCTTCATGCTATGACATGCAAACAGCATATGATACCATCTTACACACCGCAGAAGGGTTTTGACAGATGGGGTTAATCGCATCATCTCCACTCATCACGGACAGCTCCGGATCGATCCGCCTCCGTGTTTCTCTTCTGCTCGGATTGTACAAACCTGATCCGGTCTGACCCAGCCGACCCGAAAACTGCCAGCCAGAATATTTCTGACAGCGTTCCTGGGATTGTAGATGAGCATATTTCACCCCGAGGACATCTATTCTCCAATAAAGGCCCACTGAAATCAAAATTGAAGTTTTTTAGCTTTTACTATGACTGTGTTAGCCTTAAAGGGTTAGTTCACTCATAAAAGAAACTGATGTCATTAATGACTCAGCCTAATGTCGTTCCAGACCTCCGTTCGTCTTCACACACAGTTTAAGATATTTTATATTTAGTCTGAGAGCGTATGCAAGTGTATGCACACTATACTGTCCATGTCCAGAAAGGGAATAAAAACATCATCACAGTAGTCCATATGAGACATCAGTGGGTTAATTAGAGTCTCTTGAAGCATCCAAAATACATTTGGGTCCAAAAATAACAAAAACTACGACTTTATTCAGCATTGTCTTCTCTTCCGGGTTTGTGTTCAATCCTCAAATAAAGATTCAAACGGTTATGAATCAGTGATTCGATCAATGATTCGGATCGTGTGTCAAACTGCCAAAATCACGTGACATTGGTGATCCGAATCATTGATGCATGAAGAACCTTTAATATCCAGATAACCTTTCCATTGCTCAAAATGTTTTTTTGTAGTGAAAAAGGTTCTTTAGACTATAATGGGTAGAAAAAAAAGGTTCTAACCTTTCACAAAACGGTAGCCTAGTAATCTAGACGCGCCCTAGCGGCAGCAAATCTAACCTGCTGCGAGTGTCGTCTAGCAACTCTCAATACCCTTCTGAGCTGTAAACGGCAAACTTTGGTCGGGCCAATCACATCGTGTATAGAGCCCCGCTTAACATAATGACGGCCCAGTTGCGTTTGCGTGCTTCTAGTAAACACAGAAACTGGCGAGCGGCGGCGGTCTTTCGAATCAGCTTTGACCGCGACTCTGGAAGACTTGAGTTAAGCTTTTCTCTGAGAAAAGGACAAAGAACGGCACTGAAGTCATTCTTAAGAAGGGAAGATGTGTTCGGAGTTTAGCCGACTGGATACGGCGAATGTTTAATCTGTCAACAAGCTCTGCTTCACCTTCGTTGCTCTGGTTGGTTGTAGCGCCATCCTATCGCGTGCAGAGGGAGTTTGAAAGACAGCCGTTTATCCGCCCCTCGGATTGAGCCGTCAATGGGGAGTTTCCAGACCAAACATCATGATGTGGGTCTGGCTTGTCAGGCTAACAAAACGGTTCTTTAAGGAACTAAAAATAGTTCTTCTATGGCATCACTTTGAAAACACATTTTGGTTCTCCCTGGCACCTTCATTTTTAAGGGTGTACCGCTCTTGTTTTTGCTGTTACCGTTCAGCATGTTTATATCGACCCCTCTTTCAGTGCTTTCAAAGATTGATTTTTTTTTATATTTGGTGCTTTTTGAATTATAGATGTCACAAAACAGTATCTGCATCTTAGACATAAAACCTCTTTTAAGAGCAAGAATGGAGAAATGCTGAGCAAGACTCTAGTGAAAAATCCTTTTTGTAAAGCAGGAGATGTAAAAGGAGATGGAAAGCATTCTTGCCCATAGAAACTCATCAATGCACTGCTATCGAGCTTAATTTGATTAGTTAACATGACCCTGGTGTACAGTAGATACACTCTAAAAAAATCTGTTTGTTTTTTTTCCAATCGAAATCCTGGGTTGAGTCTTTTCATTTCATTTTTGGGGATATTTTTTCAGTGTTTGGGTATTTTTTGTGTTAGACAGATCCTGGGTCAGACGTAACAACCCATTGTTTGGGTAGTTTTTGTGTTACACAGATCCCGGGTCAGATGTAGCAACCTAAGGTGTCCCATGAGTGTTGCATCGGTCTTTCGTGTGATGCCTTGCCCTAGCATATTTTGCTTTAATTTTATTTAAAAAGCGGTGTTGCGGTGGTAACGGGTCAACAGCGACTGGACGATCACACTTCAATTACTTCTAAAATTTGCTCAAATGTAGGCAATGTGTATTGAAAACAATAAAAAATATGCTATACTGTAAAATATAATTGAAAATAAAGTATGAAGTTAAAAAAAGCAGAAGCTTGCGTTCTGCGAGTGAGCGGCGCCTCGTGGTTCCATCCCAAAGGGCCATGAAATCGCTCTCACGGACATTTTCCTGGACCGTTCCCACCTGGTGGAATGACCTGCCGATCTCAATTCGTGCTGCCGAGTCTGTAGCCCTTTTTAAAAAACATCTTAAGACACATCTTTTCCAACTGCACCTGACCAATAAAGACTAGCACTTAAATATCCAATTAAATGTTGTGTTTGTTTGTCAAAAAAAAAAAAAAAATTGTTTGTGTACTGTGCTCGATTAACTGAGAATTCTTTCGGCCCTTGCAGGTTGTTGGCCTTGTTTGTTTCGTTGCTTCTATTGCTCTTCCCTTTTTGTAAGTCGCTTTGGATAAAAGCGTCTGCTAAATGATTAAATGTAAATGTAAATGTAAAAAAAATAAGCTGGTATTATATTATAAACGAATCAACCCATCATGTTGGGTTAAATAAACAACCCAATTTTTTGGGTAACATTAACCCAACATGTGCTCTTTCCTATACTTACCCAGCCCTTGGGTTAAAAACAGCTCAAACTGGGTTGTTTTTGACCTAGTGTTTTTTAGAATGTGTTGTAAGAATATGGTTCCAGTATAAGGACAATATTCCATTTCTAAAAGTCTCAGGATTAGCCAATCATAAGAAAATTATCCCGTACGAGCCCCCATGAATTTTAAACATTTTAGACTGTATTTTACCAAAGCTGATAAATCATACTACATAATATACTACAATCTGTTTTGTACCTTTAACAGTAACTGACATCCAGTATAATAACAGGAAAAAGATATGATGTATCAAAGTTAATCACAAATAGCTGAGGGAAATACTGCTATATAGAAGGTACAGTGTCATACACACAAATATCGAGTTTATTCAAAGTCTTATGGGTGAGTAAATTATGACAGAATTTAATTGTTTGGCTTAACTCTTCCTTTAAGCATTTTCTTATTTAGCAAGGGAGCAAGAGTCTTAGAGGAAGACAGATTAAATAAAGCAGGCGGCCTTCAGGGGTTTATGGGGTTTGTTTTAAGTTGTTCAATTATAGTTGACCTGATAAGTTGGCACTGAAGCGTCTGAGCTGTTATTAATCATGTACAGATGGCAAAAACTTTGATTGAACAGATATGGAAGGGTTAAAGTGTGCATTTTCTGCATGGGTTCAAGTGATTGCAGGTCAATAGCAATCACTCAAACTCAAGAAAAAACATTAAAAAAATCAATAGAGGAAGTCGAGGTGACGAGTAAAAGTTATGAGTATGAGTTATTGAACAGTTTGAATGCGAGCTTGCGCCAAGAGCTTGGGAAGGGGTCAAATTGTTTCCGATTAAACTCAACTTTGGTCTTTGTTAATCAAATGCTATTCAGAAGAAGTGGTCTTTGGTTGAAGTCTCAGCCCTCATGAACGCACCTCTTCAGATGTGAAGTGGCTTCCGCTGGGACAGTCTTTTAATTAGCACTATTGGCGATACACTGAGCATTGCGTGGTTCCTTCTCTTCATTCTGAATGCAAACTGATTTGGATTGAGGACTCTGGAAGCTTCAAGACTCAATCGGAAAAGACTTACAGTGTATAGACGTGCAGCGGATCTAATGCTTTATAATCTCGTATTGTATTTAAGGACAGAAAAGTCGTGACTTTTCGAAGAGCAAGATGTTTTAGGTAATCATGGACAATTATATTCATAAAATAAAATGTATTAAAATAATGGAAAACATAATCTGTAAAGTGTAAAACTTTTAAAAATACAATATTTATACGTTTACATAATATACCATTAATGGGGGCTCGTCCGGGATATTTTTCTCATGATTGGCCCATCCTGAGACAATTTAATATTGCTCTTGTACAGGTGGCATAGCAGCGCATCCTCATATGAGAATGATTAGTGAAGGATCATGTGACACTGAAGACTGGAGTAATGATGATAAATTCAGCTTTGATCACAGGAATAAATTACACTTTACTATATATTCACACAGAGAACAGATGATTTACACTGGAATTATATTTCACTGTTTTACTGGATTTTTGATCCAAATAAATGCAGCCTTGGTGAGCAGAAGAGACTTCTTTCTGAAACATTGCACAATAAACACATCAATTATATTACATTTGGCAGAAATGATGGTTAGAGTTGTAGTTAGAGTAGTTAGAGCTTGAGTCCTTTTCTTTTCTCTGTGTTTCAATAATCAACACTTTTTTCATTCCCTTACAGTAAAAGTGAAGGCCGCTGGCTTCCATGTGCAATTATCTGATACAATAAACACATTAAAACGACCCCTAGGGAGACAAACTATTATTTATCCGGCCTGCACTGACAACAAACAGACTTGAGCGACGCGTGCTTGTAGAAAGCCAAACACAATCTGCCTGTTATCAGGTATTTCCCACACAGATTAACATGGAGCTCACCTGCAAGTGCTTACATCTGCAATCCAATGGGAGAAAAGGGGTCTTGCTTTGAGAAACCGGCCTATATATCGCCTCAGACTCCCAAAGAATCCAATAACTGGGAAAAAGATCCCAGTCTTGCGTCCTCTTTGCTAATTCCATGAACGTTGTTCGTCCAATATCAGCAACCCCGAGCGCAGGTCTCTGTGGAGGAATAGAAATGCAATCTAAATCCATTTTGTGTTTACTCAGGCCCTCAGACACACAAAGTGAAGGTAATAACCTTCAGCCTTTGCTTATCTGTCTGTTTCCAAAGCGAGTTAGTGAGCATATAAGAAATCAAATAAATAACTGCTAGATTCTCTTTTATCCTTCCACAGACTCGTGTGATGTTGACCTGAACTTCCTGACTAAAGGCTAAAAACATGGTAGGAAAAGACAGCACATATTCTCTTATCTATCTTAAAAGGACGAGGAAGAAATCACAGAGCTTCAGGAAAGTTTTCCCCAAATATCTCTCAAATGATAATCTCTGAATTGAATGAAACTTCAAGCGTGTTCAATACTCGAGGTACATGTGTCGTGTTTGGACTTTGACGGTGAAGCTTAGAGTCTGAACATCTTCAAGCCCTCCAGAGACGTCGTGGCCTTTTCTTCCGCATTTCCCTTTGGTGATTTCCATTATTTTAAAAATGCCAGCTTCTCGAGGCCTTCTGTTTCCAGGTACACCCAAACGTGAGCAGCATCTGTATCTCTGGCTTTATTTTCAGCACTTCATTTGAAGAACTCCACTCACAATAGATTGGAAATAAATTACTCTAAACAGTTGCGTTTGATAACATTTAGTTTTTTCGCTCAAGGCTCAAGCAAATGTACTGCAATACAGATGATAAGATATACTAGAATACTAATATATAGTATATACACACACACACACATGCGTTCACACAAAAATAATATAAAATATATGTTATTTATATTTATGTATACATATTTAGGTCAACATATACTGTATATAGTGTGCTGTCAAATCGATTAATGTTTGTTTACACACAGCATATGCATGCACGCACACAAAATTAACAATCACCTTTATTTGCTCAAGCTAATTTACTGCAATAAAGATAATCAAATATATTAAAATACTAAAACATATGGTATATACACATGTGCATTCATACAAAAATAATATAAATCATATATTAGTGCTGTCAAATCGATTAATCTCAGTTAATCACATCTAACATAAAATGTTGTGTTTATTAAATATGTGTGTGTATGCATATGTATAAATATATACAGTATGTGTGTGTATACTGTAAGTATTTTTAATTTTTATTTTGAACAAATTAACAGTTATAAATCACAAAAACAAATAAAAAAATATAAATATTCCTCAAGGTATGAAAATGATAAACCTTTTAAGCCAAATCTTGTTACCCATTAATGACAGGTCACCAGATCAGTGTAAAACAGATCAGTGTAAAACAGATCAGTGTAAAAACAACCCAGGTTAAAAAAAACCCAAGTTGGGTTGAAAATGCACTGAGCCAACAATTGAGTTGTTTTAACCCAGTGGTTGAGTTGTTTTAACCCAGTGGTTGGGTTAAATGTTGCTTAAGACAACCCAATTGCTGGGTAAGAACAACTCAACCATTGGGTTAAAACAACCCAATTGTTGGGTCGGTGCATTTTCAACCCAACTTGGGTTGTTTTTAACCCAGCATTTTTTGGGTGTATTTATTTTGACCTCCATAGTGAATGACAAACTTTTTATGAAGGTTAAATGTCTCCTTTTCACTAAAAAAAACCCAAACAAGCTATATTCGATAACTAGAACAATAGCACCAGATGTGCTGAAGATCTCCAGAACTGAACATTCCCGATCAACTCAAGCAAGACTTGTTTTTCCCACTCCAAGCATTTCCACTCGTTGACTCTTCTCTGACCCAGCAGTGGCCTAGATTAAATGACTCGTTAGGGAGCTCGTTTAGCTTTTAAGCGCTCCTGTAATTGAGAACATCAATATTGATTTCCTATTGAGAGGCAGACTCGGGCCGATCTCTGAAGCCGGAGACCTGCAGGCTCTTGATTCACACACACTCTGTCCTCATGAGAATCCCACTGATCTTATTGGTTCATTAATTCCTGCGGTACATTACCTGAAATATTGACACTGGGTGCGTTTACATGCACACCAGTAGGCTGATAACTCAAAAATATCAGCTTATTGAAATAATCAGTTTTCCCCGTTTACATGCAAACCAGTAAACTGACAAGACAAGCAAACCGCGTTTACATGACTTTATTAATAAACCGGCTTATTTCCTTGTAGTGACGTCCATAATAATAATGTCCGTATCTGACTCTGAGTTTTCCTAATGTTACGTCAGTTGTGATGTTAATAAAGCGTGTCAGCGGGAGATTTACGGCTCATATTATCCCTCATCAGTTCCAGATGCAGCGTTTAGACTGAACCTCTTCTACTTCTGCTGCGTGAGATGAGAACACATCTTTACAATGCTCTGGGTCTTAAAAGAGTCTGTGTTTGTGATTTATGTCCTTTTTCATGTAAAACGCTCGCTCGCTCTGTCTGGATGCGTTTAAATCTGCTGTAGGTTTGTGTTTTTGTCCCCTATCACACATGCGCTCTTCAATAAGCCGACAGAAGGCAGGTTAATGCGTTTACATGCCGCGCGGAATCGGGGTAAGAGGCAAAAATTACCTGTCCCGACCGATTTATGCTTACGCCGTTTATGACCGTACTCCGATAAAAGAAAACGGGTTACCGCGTTTACATGACCATGTTCATTGTCGGCTTATTGGGCATAATCGGCTTATGAACGTGAATGGAAACGCACCCCTTGACACTGTGAAGCCATAAAGACATCGATATCAGTCCACTGTCCCAAACCAGAGAGATCTCTAGTAAAGTTACTTTACAGCTAAATCAACATGATTGCATTCATGCAGATTCTCGTCTCATTCCTGTATTCTGTGCAACACAAAGACTTTCATTTTCAGTTTCCATCATCATACTGTGACCTCTCCAAATGGAGTGAAACTGAACTCTATTAGTGAGCACATCTCACGATATGAAAAGATCTCCATGAGTTCAGAGATGGAGACGAGCTCATCTGGCATATGATCATGTGTGCTGAAATGAAAATTAAACCTTCTTTAGGGGAAAAAAAGCATATTGCAACATGTCCTCCAACCAATATGCCTATATAGGTCGTTTTCACTTCCTTGAAATACGACCCATAGGAGCGTTTACTAAAGTTGCGCTCCTATCGACAATATTTTAACTCATGAAATACGACCCATAGGAGCGTTTACTAAAGTTGTGCCCCTATCGACAATATTTTAACTCATGAAATACGACCCACAGGAGCGTTTACTAAAGTTGAGCTCCTATCGACAATATTTTAACTCATGAAATACGACCCATAGGAGCGTTTACTAAAGTTGTGCTCCTATCGACAATATTTTAAGTCTTGAAATACGACCCATCGGAGCGTTTACTAAAGTTGAGCTCCTATCGACAATATTTTAACTCCTGAAATACGACCCATAGGAGCGTTTACTAAAGTTGAGCTCCTATCGACAATATTTTAACTCCTGAAATACGACCCATAGGAGCGTTTACTAAAGTTGTGCTCCTATCGACAATATTTTAACTCATGAAATACGACCCATAGGAGCGTTTACTAAAGTTGTGCCCCTATCGACAATATTTTAACTCATGAAATACGACCCATAGGAGCGTTTACTAAAGTTGAGCTCCTATCGACAATATTTTAACTCCTGAAATACGACCCATAGGAGCGTTTACTAAAGTTGCGCTCCTATCGACAATATTTTAACTCATGAAATACGACCCATAGGAGCGTTTACTAAAGTTGCGCTCCTATCGACAATATTTTAACTCATGAAATACGACCCATAGGAGCGTTTACTAAAGTTGTGCCCCTATCGACAATATTTTAACTCTTGAAATACGACCCATAGGAGCGTTTACTAAAGTTGAGCCCCTATCGACAATATTTTAACTCATGAAATACGACCCATAGGAGCGTTTACTAAAGTTGGGCTCCTATCGACAATATTTTAACTCATTAAAATACGACCCATAGGAGCGTTAACTAAAGTTGTGCCCCTATCGACAATATTTTAACTCATGAAATACGACCCATAGGAGCGTTAACTAAAGTTGTGCCCCTATCGACAATATTTTAACTCTTGAAATACGACCCATAGGAGCGTTTACTAAAGTTAAGGTTCCTATCGACAATATTTTAACTCATGAAATACGACCCATAGGAGCGTTAACTAAAGTTGTGCCCCTATCGACAATATTTTAACTCTTGAAATACGACCCATAGGAGCGTTTACTAAAGTTGTGCCCCTATCGACAATATTTTAACTCATGAAATACGACCCATAGGAGCGTTTACTAAAGTTGCGCTCCTATCGACAATATTTTAACTCATGAAATACGACCCACAGGAGCGTTTACTAAAGTTGCGCTCCTATCGACAATAATTTAACTCATGAAATACGACCCACAGGAGCGTTTACTAAAGTTGCGCTCCTATCGACAATATTTTAACTCATGAAATACGACCCACAGGAGCGTTTACTAAAGTTGTGCACCTATCGACAATATTTTAACTCATGAAATACGACCCATAGGAGCGATTACTAAAGTTGTGCCCCTATCGACAATATTTTAACTCATGAAATACGACCCATAGGAGCGTTTACTAAAGTTGAGCTCCTATCGACAATATTTTAACTCCTGAAATACGACCCATGGGAGCGTTTACTAAAGTTGTGCCCCTATCGACAATATTTTAACTCATGAAATACGACCCATAGGAGCGTTTACTAAAGTTGTGCCCCTATCGACAATATTTTAACTCCTGAAATACGACCCATAGGAGCGTTTACTAAAGTTGTGCCCCTATCGACAATATTTTAACTCCTGAAATACGACCCATAGGAGCGTTTACTAAAGTTGCGCCCCTATCGACAATTTTTTAACTCCTAAAATACGACCCATAGGAGCGTTTACTAAAGTTGCGCTCCTATCGACAATATTTTAACTCATGAAATACGACCCATAGGAGCGTTTACTAAAGTTGCGCTCCTATCGACAATATTTTAACTCATGAAATACGACCCATAGGAGCGTTTACTAAAGTTGCGCTCCTATCGACAATATTTTAACTCATGAAATACGACCCATAGGAGCGTTTACTAAAGTTGTGCCCCTATCGACAATATTTTAACTCATGAAATACGACCCATAGGAGCGTTTACTAAAGTTGTGCTCCTATCGACAATATTTTAACTCATGAAATACGACCCATAGGAGCGTTTACTAAAGTTGTGCTCCTATCGACAATATTTTAACTCATGAAATACGACCCATAGGAGCGTTTACTAAAGTTGTGCCCCTATCGACAATATTTTAACTGATGAAATACGACCCATAGGAGCGTTTACTAAAGTTGTGCCCCTATCGACAACATTTTAACTCCTGAAATACGACCCATAGGAGCGTTTACTAAAGTTGTGCTCCTATCGACAATATTTTAACTCATGAAATACGACCCACAGGAGTGTTTACTAAAGTTGAGCTCCTATCGACAATATTTTAACTCATGAAATACGACCCATAGGAGCGTTTACTAAAGTTGCGCTCCTATCGACAATATTTTAACTCATGAAATACGACCCATAGGAGCGTTTACTAAAGTTGTGCTCCTATCGACAATATTTTAACTCATGAAATACGACCCATAGGAGCGTTTACTAAAGTTGTGCTCCTATCGACAATATTTTAACTCCTGAAATACGACCCATAGGAGCGTTTACTAAAGTTGCGCTCCTATCGACAATATTTTAACTCCTGAAATACGACCCATAGGAGCGTTTACTAAAGTTGAGCTCCTATCGACAATATTTTAACTCCTGAAATACGACCCATGGGAGCGTTTACTAAAGTTGTGCCCCTATCGACAATATTTTAACTCATGAAATACGACCCATAGGAGCGTTAACTAAAGTTGAGCTCCTATCGACAATATTTTAACTCCTGAAATACGACCCATAGGAGCGTTAACTAAAGTTGAGCTCCTATCGACAATATTTTAACTCCTGAAATACGACCCATAGGAGCGTTAACTAAAGTTGAGCTCCTATCGACAATATTTTAACTCCTGAAATACGACCCATAGGAGCGTTTACTAAAGTTGAGCTCCTATCAACAATATTTTAACTCCTGAAATACGACCCATGGGAGCGTTTACTAAAGTTGTGCCCCTATCGACAATATTTTAACTCCTGAAATACGACCCATAGGAGCGTTTACTAAAGTTGAGCTCCTATCGACAATATTTTAACTCATGAAATACGACCCATAGGAGCGTTTACTAAAGTTGAGCTCCTATCGACAATATTTTAACTCATGAAATACGACCCATAGGAGCGTTTACTAAAGTTGTGCTCCTATCGACAATATTTTAACTCATGAAATACGACCCATAGGAGCGTTTACTAAAGTTGTGCTCCTATCGACAATATTTTAACTCCTGAAATACGACCCATAGGAGCGTTTACTAAAGTTCTCATACCCATGACATTATACACATTTGTGTCCTCATATGTCACAAAAACATGCCCCCCCACACACACACACTCTCTCTCTCTCTCTCTTTTTTTTTCTCTCTCTCTCTCTCTCTCTCTCTCTCTCTATCTCTCTCTCAAACACACACACACACACACACACACACACACACACACACACACACACACACACACACACACACACACACACACACGTCGTGTTTCCATGTTTTATGAGGACTTTCCATAGGCGTAAGGGCTTTCATACTGTACAAACTGTACATCCTATCCCCTGATTTTGTCCCCATAACGTAGGGATTACCAGGTCTCACACACACACACACACACACACACACACACACACACACACACACACACACACACACACACACACACACACCTCAAGTAACAAAACAAAAATCTATATAGATCATCACACCTTTTAATCTGCATGTGGTTGATTTATGAGGCGTGATGTGCGAGATAAGGCCCTCTCAGATCCTCTGATCACACAGGGGCTCGACTCCCTCACATTGATTTTATTTCTCATTCAGAAAACACTCTTAGCGCGAGATCTTCACCTCATCGACTACAGTGTCAGAATCCCAGCGCCAGTGTGTCGTCCAGTTACGGCTGGCAGAAGCTCATGAAGACTCGGGCTGAGATATGAACAGCGGTGTTATGGATTATTATACTGATAGAGACCCTGACCTGCTGTCATTATGCTGCCTTCACGTGCTATCGGAAGTTTCCTACTTCCCACTTCAGAAGTCGTGATTACAAGGTTCTTGTGTTCATGTGCTTTGTTGTCGGAAAGAATGGATTCATACTTTTGTGCGTCTCTGGAAAATGTTATTTTAATACTATAACCATTTCAGTCATTTCCCGGTCCCAGAAAAATCCCTAGCAAACATAGCAGCACAACACGAAAGCATATCGTTTATAATCACATTCATAATAAAGGCATAATGTAGACAAGATAAGTCAGATTAAAGACTAAAATGGCAATAGTTTTCAGCCAAACATCCTATAGTATTTACCACACTATCTAGACAGTTGCTCACGATTCTGAAATGATGGTCAACTACGTGCAATTTTCGATGTGTTTAAAATATATGCTTCATACAATACAATATGCTTCAAATGATTATTAAATAATGTTTTTATTTATTTATTTATTTTTACTTCAGATTTGTTTTACTTAGGACAATTTTGTGAGTACACCGATAATGTCATTCCAAACAGCATTTCATATAGAGAAAAAACAAAAAACCATTCACAAAAACACACTGCATGTGAACTAAAGCCGTGAACACACACACACATAGTAAATATTTATGTCTCAATAACATAAACAAATTCTTGGCAATATTTTCTTTTTCTTATTAGGAGTGTAAAACTTACAGCAGAGTAAACACAGTACACAACCTCATTATTAATTTATGTTAATATGTACTACTTTAACGACAAGACAATTAAACTGTTGCAGGAAAAAAAAAAAACTAATAAAACCTGCCACAGCAGAAATTCGTCTCTTATCCGCCATTTTTAACGGTTATGCCACGGCCATCTCGGGAACTCGGGTATCAAAACTATTTCCGAACTTCCCAGTGGGAAACACGACATCAGGGGGCATTCATGTGCAATTTTTACACATGAAAACTCTTGGACACAAGGAAACTCTTATTGACTATAATTCGGATGGCACGTGAAGGCAGCATTAGAGCCGAACGCCAGACTGAGCAAATATCAGCAGATGTGGAGGCCGTCTGTGAGGGCTAACCATGTTACAGAGCACGAGCTGATCAATCATGAACTTGTGGCTCTAAGAGTGCTTTCACAGCTCTAGTTCGGTTCATCTGGTCCGAACCAAGGGCAAACTGTTATACACTGTTGCATGTTTCAGCTTTTTTGGTTCCTTTTCACACCACACTGATTGCTTTGGTCCGAACCAGTTGAAACGAACTAAAACTCAGGCACGTGACAACATCCACATCACTCATTGGCCATGGCGTATTTCCTAAACTGCTTTTCGATTGGTCAGAATTTACGTGTGGGAAAATTCCAACAGAAGAGGAAAAGCCAGAAAACTATAATAAAACTATGGAGAGACGACTGCACGTGCTGGTTTTATCCCTGGCCATAATCTACTACACGGTGTGTGTTTACCACAGTACGCAAACAATACATTTCTATAATGAAGCGCCGATGTGACTTGAAAACAACGCTCTAATGCACTGCAGACGGCGAGCGCGCATCGCTCCTCACTTCAAGTGCCAACGATCTATCAGGTAATAATGCCATGCACACAATAGCTGTGTCTCATTTCCTTAAATTTCGAAGGCTGCGTCCTCCGGAGGACACGTCCTGTGTAGGATGCAGTATACGGAGTGTCCTCAATCAGAATTAAATGAGACGTCCTTTGTAGGACACACAGGAAGTATCACATTGCTATGCCAACACATTCAGCCTCGTTGCGCTCTCACGCCAGTTTATATGAATGAAAATTATTTATAACTTGAAAATTACTATGAAATGTTTCTTGTCCTGACAGCAATGTACTGTTCTAAACGTTTAAAAAGCACTAAAGCGTTGTAATCCTGTTAACCACAACTATCTGTTTGAGGTAATAGAGCTTAAACAATAAAAACAAGCTCTAACTTACATTTTAAACACCACACCTACGCTCGCATGTATATCTGGCGGTGGTGCCGTTTTTTCATATAATATAAAAATAAAAATGACGGTTGTTAACGGCGACGCAAAGAATTGTGGGTTATCTCCAGCCATGAAGGCTACACCTCATGCACACTCCGAAATCCTGTGAAAGAAGGACGCATTCGAAGGTCGCATTTGGAGAGTCCTACTCACTTTTTTGAAATGAGACGGCCTTATGCGGCCTTCAAATGCGACCTCCGGAGGACGCAGCCTTCTGAAATGAGACACAGCTAATGCCAGCGCAGCTAACTACAGCAGCTGGTTCAGTCCAAAAATGATCAGTACTTTTGCAGTTGGTTCTGTTCGAGGTCGGATCACGTTCTCACCACAAACGAACCGCTCCAGAGTTTGGTTAAAAGCGTACCGAGACCAGCTCTTCAAGGGTGCTTTCACACCTGCCTCAGTTAGTTCGGTTGAATCGTACTAGAGTTGGTTTCCCTCTTTGGTGCGGTTCGTTTGGTCAGGTGTGAAAGCAGCCTAAAACACACGGCTCTGGCCTTCAGAGCTCATCAGCGCATTAGCTCCAGCCGTCTCAGAGAGTGTGTGAATCACAGCGAGACACTTTCGCTGAAATGACTGAATGAGAGCTCAATATAAATCGCACATGCGACCGAAAGGTCAAACTCGTCCCCTCGCAGATCTCATTTGCTTCCTTTGCTCTTGTTGACTCAAGCGTATATGACAAGATTGTTTCAAACACCGGAGGGAGATTGAAATGAATGCTACTATATTATCATGCAATTTAAAGTCACAAATATATTTTTCAGCCCTCAGAGTTCCCTGGAAGAATTGAAATGTCTCTTTATTGCATTCTTGTAAAGATGATGAATCTATTTATTCAAGTAGGCCTAGTAGAGAGAGACTGTGTGTGTGTGTGCGTGTGTGCGTGCGTGTGTGCATGTTTTTGTATAATATGAGGACACAAATGTGTATAATGCCATGGGTATGACACAGGTATTACAGGAGAGGGTGAAATATGAGGACATTACCCATGGCCCCACTTTTCAAAAGGCTTATAAATCACACAGGAGGAGTTTTTTTGAGAAAGTAAAAATGCAGAATGTTTCCTGTGATGGGTAGGTTTAGTACATGAACACACTCGGTGCGTTTGTCTTATTTGACCCACTCGACAAACTTCATGTTTCACCTAAGAAACACTTTTAAGATATTAAAATGTCCCTTTTACTGAGTAGATGTGCCCGAAGTCAAACCCACTTTTCAACAATTACTTACTGACCCTTCAACCTGAATCCCACAGCCATCATAAATTAAGAGCTCGTTCTTTGAACAAGAGTCAAAGCAATTATGACAGGGTGATTCATTTACAAAGAGCTCGAAGCTCTGCACGAGCAAAGTCAGATCCGCCGCTCCAGTCATTATTCATTGTTAGAAATAACCAATGGAAGTTTTTTTGGGATGGGGGGGCATAATTCAAAAACCTCAGATGTCCTCATAAATTGAGTTTTTTACAACAGGAGGAGTAAACTTTCAGCTGCTATGTTTACATCTAAAGTTGTAAATTTAACTTACGCACAAAATTGGACGAAAGCTGTCATGTTCTCTTGCGTTTGGATGCTGGTGTTTGGGAACGCAATCGTGTGACACGCTTCCGGAGGAATTAAACCAAATCATTCTGATCACAGACTTTGATTTAGGCGTTTCAGAGCCACCAAAACAACATTTGAGATGCTGTGATGCCATTGGTCCGCTGGATAGAGACAGAGCGACACACGTCATAATCTGAATGCCACGCCCACCGGGGGGGGGGGGGGGGGGGGGCGACAAACCAACTGTCTCCATTGACTTTCTATTGCGGGGAGTGACCTCCTCGCCATTTCATGAGATCAGTCTGGGAATGGAGAAAAAATATTACCACTTAGCGCCTCCGGTGGACGTTTCACCAAAAAGTGCAGGTAAACGTACCTGCACTGTAAAATCCAATTAGTAAACCTTACTTAAAAAAAGCATGCAAACCGATTGCCTTGAAAAAAACAATTAAAGTCAAATAGGAATAGTATGTAGAACTAACAAGAGCCTGTCTAGTATTGTACACTTACAAAAGAGTACCAGTAACTTAAATCAAATTTGTATCGTATACTTAATCATTTACTTTAGATGTACTTGTCTTAGTATAGACTACTCAGAATTACCATTTTAATCAACTAAATCATATCAAGTAAAATACACTTTGTGAGTATTCCTAACGCATTTATGAAAGTTGTGCTAAGGTGATGTTTTCTGCATACAACTTGGAATTACTGAGCTTACTTTACTTCAAAGGCAATCCAGTTTACTTGTTAAAACCATGCAAACCGATTGCCTTAAAATTCTCAAGTAAGCTGAACTTAACACTCAATTAAGTAAGCTTAATTGCATCAAGTTTTTCTTACTTAAACCATTCAAGTTGTGTCAACTTAATTCTTCTGTGAGTTGAGGAACTGTGTACTCCCAGAATGCATTGCAGCACAAATAAATTAATCACAGGGCAATCATAACTCCATTTTATTTGCTGTCTTTTGTCAGTATAACCCCAATAATGACAGCAAATTAACTTGTAATGGTCTTATTAAGTGTAAAAAAATAATGGTACCATTGTTGTGTTTTGCATGCTGAATGTTGAAGTCTGTGTGTGACTCAAGCATGGTCAATTGTTGGATATTGTCACAAATAAAGAGGCATTATATCATTACAATTAAAAGTTTGTTCGAAGTGTTAGCAATGAAATGTTAAAAGGTCATTAATTGATATTACATTTATATATATAAATAAGCATATCTGTATGTGTATATATATACTTATTACTTCTCTTCCTTTGAAATCAGATAACTGGGATTTCGTGTTGCATTGCTGCATCAATAGGAAGAGATTTATAGTAATATAAATTAAGTTCCAAGTGCCCAACCAAAGGAAACACTGATCACCTTAATGGTGAGAAATTTTAGGAAATCAACATAAATTTATGAAGTCAGCTTATGTGACGCTTTCCCAAAGTATTTAGTTGTATTTTTAATAATATTCAAGATGACTAGAAAATGAGTGAATGCAACTGAGAAGAACGATGACTGCAGAAGTGGAGGAAATGAGGGAAATGCTATTAAGAATATCCCCACCTCAACCTTTGGCCCGCCCACCTGTTTTTTTTTTTTTTGGCAAAATGGTACTCAAACTAGTCAAGTAATGTTTACGTGGGTTTTATAAGTAACAAAGGCATAGCATGCAAACAGTTCAGATTACTAAATTGTTTTAAGTAAGTTCAACAAATTATTGGACATTAAGTAAAGTTTACTAAAAAATCTTAGTAAGAACAGCTGTTGGATTTTACAGTGTGGAGGTACATATTTCAGGTGTTGCAAAAATGTAGGCAGAGTCACGTATTTCCAATGAGCCTGGGTTGCTAAAAGCTGATATGTGACAAGGTTTACAGAAAACCAGCTAAAGAACCCAGAACCAAAAACCCAGAAGTTTTTATAAGCTGTTGACTCAAAAAAACGAGCGTTTAAGGACACAAAAGTGGATACAGGCACTCGAGACAGAGCGCGTCATGCTATATTACACTGAGAACTACGCCCACTGGAGGGGAAAGTCATCAGAGACAGGATATTTGACTAAATGTCTACAGCACACGTAGGCATACTGAGGCACACTGAGTGTCAGGATCCTAAAATGGACCCCTTCTTCCAGCTGAAGCTTCACTTCTTATTGCCTGTGTCCACTTTTATCTCCTTAAATGCTCAGTTTTGGAGGTCGACAGCTTATAAAAACGTAGACATGTGTTTTTTAGCTTGTTTGCTGTACACCTTGTCACATATCATCTTTTAGAAAGTGTTCTGCGTTTTGTAATAAGTCTGAAATGACAAGGAGGCAGCCTCACGCAATACAAAGTCAATGGAGAGCGTTGGATTGTCATAGTTTATGCCAACACATCCTCACACCCAACTCGTCACATGTGGACGCTTGACCAGGACCCCTTGTCGTCACTTTTCAACGAACTGGGCGTACCTTTATCGTCAATTTTCGACGCGCTGGGTGCTGCATTCATTTCAATGAGAAACCTTTGGCGTCATACACAGACACATTTAATTCTTTGCGTTTGTAAAAGCAGACATGATTTTATTAATATTTAAAGGCTACTTTTATATTTTGGAGCAACTAACCCAACTCCTACCCTAAACCTACCCACATCTAAACAATATAAAACACATAACAGGCAAATAAATGTACAGTCACAAGTATTTATAGCAAAAATGGACCATAATAGTATAAAAGTATTAACTCATGTTGCATTCCAAGTCTTCTGAAGTCATACGATGTCTTCATGTGAAGAACTGAGTTGATCTTGATATTTTAATCGCTGAAATGATGATCCCGCTGCCCCGTGAACGAACTCATTCATATCTCATTCAAATAATAAAAAAAAGACTCCTGAGCCTGACGCGATCACAAGACACACGAGAGCCAATGACATTTTACAATCAATGCTGACGTAATGACGCAATTGGTCACAAGACATACGAGAGCCAATGCAATTTCACTATGAAATCTGAAGTACGGGCAGTTTTATTTGAAATTTGATTGTGTTTGTTCATGATCTTCGGCGGATGATGCTGATCGCTTTTGGGGATTTTCTTCATGCAAATCAATCGTTTGGCCTCGGAAAACGGATTATTTACCTTTTTTGAATAACTCGTGGATGCAGACGTATGTTATATCCTGTGTTTTATATCATGTTCACACAAATGGGTAGGTTTAGGGATGGGGTGGGGTTGGGTTACATGTTAAAATGTGTCTAAATAGCGTAAATAAAATAAATGTAAATGAAATCATGTTAAAATGTGTCTAAATAGCGTAAATAAAATAAATGTAAATGAAATTATGCTTGCTGATTTAATTAAGAAGCACACTCCAACATGTCATAATGGCAAAATTATAAACCAATAAATCATTTCAATAAATAAATCAAAAAATAAATTTCACCGTGACGATAATATTTCCATTCCCATGTCTGTGTATGACGCCAAAGGTTTCTCATTGAAATGAATGGAGCACCCAGCGCGTCGAAAATTGACGATAAAGGTACGCCCAGTTCGTTAAAAAGAGACGACAAGGGGTCCGGGTCAAGCGTCCATATGTGACGAGTTGGGTGTGAGGATGTGTTGTTTATGCGCATATCCCGATATCAGATTAAAAAAAAATCCTCCTCATTTGAGAGTACATTTTAAGAATTTATGCACGTTTCCATTCAGTGTTTTTTTTTAATGCAATATCCCAAAATATAAAAAAGATTGATAGAAACAGCTAGAGAGTATCTAAGAAAAGCTCTTTCTGGGAAAATACTGGATAAAGTGTTTATTTCACGTCAAAAAGAGTGCTACTGTATGTGATCAACCAAAATGAGAATCAAAAATGAAATGTGACCAAGTGATACGTGACCAACACTTTGCCTTTGGCATTTGTTGCAGTGATATGATGAATATTTATTGATTAAAAATATCTCTGTTACAGATGTGAACAAGCTGGAAAATATCAGCGGGCTAAGACTATGAGGTTACGAATAATCGATGATGCTGAGAAGACCAGTTTTCTGTAACTACACTTCAACTCTGACCCACATGATACTGGATCAGACAAGATAAAAGGAGAATTTCTCCTAATACTTCATTTTACAGGAAATATTGTGTGTGTGTGTGTGTGTGTGTGTGTGTGTGTGTGTGTGTGTGTGTGTGTGTGTGTGTGTGTGTGTGTGTGTGTGTGTGTGTGTGTGTGTGTGTGCTTGTTTTTGTGACATATGAGGACACAAATGTGTATAATGCCATGGGTATGACACAGGTATTACAGGAGAGGGTGAAATATGAGGACATTACCCATGGCCCCACTTTACAAAAGGCTTATAAATCACACAGGAGGAGTTTTAGTGAGAAAGTAAAAATGCAGAATGTTTCCTGTGAAAACAAACGTGTGTGTGTGTGTGTGTGTGTGTGTGTGTGTGTGTGTGTGTGTGTGTGTGTGTGTGTGTGTGTGTGTGTGTGTGTGTGTGTGTGTGTGAGATTGTGCTATTCAGTAAATTATTGTATTTAGAACATGAAGTTTGAGTATATGGACCCATATAATCAGCTGTTCTTGTGAATTATATTCCAAGTCTTCTAAAAATATATATAATAGGAGGAACAATTTTCTACTTTAGCTTTTAAGTTTAATGCATATTCATCACCTCAGGATTAATGTCACTGACGAACATCACAAAATAGTGAAGTATGTAAAAAAAAAAAAAAAACTTTCATTAATTGATTGAAAGTTCATACAAATCTATCATATGACATGTCCCAAGAAGAACCAATCAAGAATCTACATAATAAATTGCAACAAGTTGGGGTTGCAAAATAAACACTTGTATTTTGTTTTGTGCAGCCAATTAGCTGTTGTTTTGACACAAATTTGGTCATTTGGCTTATCCCAATTCAATATTTAGCCCAGTGTTTGTTCCACTGACTGGAAAACACTTCTGCTGTGTTTATGCACAAAATTGCCAGAGTGTCATGTTGATAATTTGCCATTTTCATGCATTACAGTTTATGTCAATATTATTTAATTTCAAAGTTCTACAGAAATATTTAGCGGCAATGCTGAAGTGCATCGCTTAAACAGAAAACAATCAGTGATGTGTGCTGAAGGCCAGACGTGATCGTTCTCATTGAAAACCGCCCGAGCTTCAATTCAAGAGTCTATTAGACGAGTCTCTATGGCTGCTCATGAGCTCCGCTCTAGAAAGACCAATTAGATGCGGTTTAAGAGAAGCTTTTCTGCGCCACTGGAACAATTTAAGGCTGAGTGCCCTTCTCAAGAGCGCCGTACAGGCATTATCCATTAGGAGATTGAATCCTCAACCCCGGTTACTGTTTAATTTATTTTCCATTGCCATGGAAAGACACAGCCTGACCTCGCCGTCCTGAAATTAATGAATTTCCTTTGTGTCTAATGAGGTCAAGGGCACAAAAAAAATGATATTAAAACAATCGGTTTAACTAACCGCAGGTGTTTATATGCACAAGCACGGACGTCTCCATAAAAGACCTTAAAGATCTGCGCCATTGCTTACGCATGCAAATACACGAGATATTCTCCACACGGAAAGCCTTGAAGTAGCTCTGCGCCAATTACATTAAACGAATAAATTAGCATAACTTACCTCAACACTTTACCTTGTCAAACAACAACATAGTTACTTAAAACTCCGTAAGGAGCGGCCTTGCTAATGAGCCGTAAGCCTACTTGATCTTTATCACCGGCACTGGCCAGGTGAAATTGGACTGGCTCATTACACCATTTAGAAAACAATTGGATTTTAATAACTAATTCCCCTCTGTGATTAAACTCCTCTCCTTAGATGCCCTTCATGGTAATTGTTTTAATTAAAAGCGCTGTACGGGTGTGTACTACAAGGACAGATGCCACCAGATTCCCGCTAAGATAAATGCCACCTGGGAGGAAGATAATGAAAACCAATTAACCATAATACTCGTGTCATTATGTTGTGTGGCGTCTTAGAGTGTCTTCACCCAAATCCTCTGACGCACCGTTTAACACGGTCATGATGTGAAACAACTGGAGCTGACGTCGGAGCGTTGTGGTTTTCTTTATGGATGTGTCTATGATTTGCTCCAGTCATTTGATTCACCCTGTAGCTCTGTATATGACATATTTAGTCAAATTCTGACTTGTGAATATCATTTCTGTAGAGGAGAACTTGATACTGACCAAAGTATCCCATTATTTTACCTCCATTCCTGATGCCGTGTTGAACTCATGTCAGAAAGGTCTTATTTGTGGGTCAAGCGCACATGAACGTCACCACAAAGTCTCAATCATGAGTGAGAAAATATGTCAATTTGTTAAGAACTGATAAGGGGTTCTGGGACCCAAAAAGTGTGAGAACCCCTGCTTTATGAAATTCAGATTCAGCTTTACAGTAATAAACTGAAAAACTGCATCAGAATCAACCATGCAAGCATCAGTAATTAGAATATATGACAATTCGATTTACAGAATTTAAATAAAATGTTGTTAAAAAATATATAGCCGCAATTGTCTGGGTTTAATAACTTTAAAGCCTTTAAGCGCAATTGTAAGTCAAATCTGTGACTAATGTTGTAGGAGTTTGCTGTAGCGCCACCATAATATCAGTTGGGGCGAGATTTGGTGACGTTGTACAAGGGGTGGGTACTACCAGCCCTCAGAGTTGTCTAGGAAGTCCCTAGGAATTACAGGTTTGGTTTATAGGTTTGGTCGGCCCGGCCACTTTTGGAGGAAGCTCTGCACAAAATTGGTGGAATTTTGATATCTGAAAATGTTAAAGGTGCCCTAAAATGATTTGAAACTATGTTAAATTGTTCTCTGATATCTACAGAGAGGGTATGTGGCTTATTTAAGGGCAAAAATGGTCCAGATACAGTTTTACAGGTCCATTTACAACCCTATAAATTGTCCCTAGGATGTAATGCTCTGTTTTTGCCTTATTTGAGTCATTAATATTAAAATTAGATGTTCTGATTGGTATTTCAGCAGCTCGTATCATATAAACATCATACTTAAGTTCTCAAATATGACTGTCGTTTTAACTTATATGGTGGAAAAGGTGACGTTTGCTAGAAGGATCGAGTGAACGATCTGTAAGAAAAGTATCTACGGTTGTATTTTGTAATACGAAATAATATTACCCTTTGTCATTAGACACACTATTTAGTTTGGTATGGTACTTGGAGTTTTCTATTGTTACTGTAAGCATCTTGCGTTATCTAGACAATGCGGTCTCTCTAAGAAACTTTCAATTTAATCAGAAATTGTTTAATCAGTCAATAAGTCGATAAATTACTTACTGCTTGCAGGAATACAGTCGCTCTCTTTCTTCAGTTTTAGACGCTGAGTGAAGCTTGCTTGAAATGGGCCGAACAGACGAACGATCTTGAATTAAATTGTTGTGGTGTCCGATTATAAACATCAACCATGACATTTTTTATCTGTGGGAAGGATATGAAAAGTCCTCACGTCTCCTGCACCGCCTGAACATGACGTGTGTCATGAGAGTTGGCGTTTTTGTTATCCTCCAGTGTCTTCTTACCCTGCAGTCCCAGTTACCGTCAGTTCGGCCTGACACTGAACATGTTTGGACAGATGCGAATGTTGGGGGCGTGCATATAAATGATCTTTCTCTGGTTTGAACGCAAATTTGCATTTGTTTCTTTCAGGAGTTCTTGAATGCACTATGGCTCTTAACGTATGATGTCACCGGATGTGGGCGGAGCTTACCTCATGGGTTGTAATGAAGGAGTTAAATATTTAAATTTGGAGGATAAAAGAACAGCAGTGCACTTGTAGCTGAAAGTATTTATCTCAATATAATGTTGAGTCTGTTCCTGTTCCTGACAACTCATCTGAAGACTGACATGCAGAAATGATTCATCCCATCTACTTCAGTGTTGTTTTTCAATGAAATTATGATAGTCATGGCCACATTTAATGTTCCCCAGCATGCTAAAGTGTATATTGGATATTGACAGTTTGCTCTGAAAATGGTCCGCTTTATTGAAGTATCACCTGTGATATTTTAATGTGATTAGCAGCTTGTGAAGGACAGTTGAGGTTGTAAATTAGCTAGTATTTAAATAAATACTTATAGTTTAAATATAAAGTAAATGTGCCAGGCTTCACATTTTTGATAACTAATAACCATTTACAGAAATTGAATCTTTTTTATTAAGCTCATACAGAATGACCTTCCTTTATGGCCTCATTTTTACTACCAGAATGAGGAAACCACTATTTTAAAGACATGAAAAAGTTGAAAATCTAGTTTCTGAAAAAAATCTACAAACAAGTTAAAAATAGCCTTTGGTTGAGGCTAGAATTGTGACATAGAATGACATAAAAGAAAGCAAAAACCCAATCAAGATTTGGCCATTTATAGATGATCAGGCCAATAACCCATTCATGATTAACGAGTACTCACTCCGCAGATCCCACTCACTTTACAAGGTTTTAAAAATGCAGAAATAATAATTAAAGTTTGTTTTATGGTAGCCTATCATAAAACCTCAAAATCACAATTAACATCAAATATTAAAAACTTAAAACTCTCACCTTCTAAATAGCTGAAGTTCTTAACAATTTGCAGTTATTTTTTATAATCAAGTAAGATTTCTAAGTATGCCAGTGGATGAATAACAGGCACAGAATCTCATTTGGCTCCACTTTATTTTGACTTGATTAGCTTGAGCTCAGAGCAGTGCTGGCAAAATCTACATTTTCTACAGAAGCTTCATTCAAATCCAATCATGCGCTAACAAGCAGAGAGCGGAGTTAACATGACTTAAAAATAACAGCACTGTCTAAATGTGACTGTTCAGCACAACGGTTTTAATTATTATTATTATGAGTATAGAGATACTAACAGCCTGACTGAACTGTGTGAACAAGCATTTGTGTCATGCAAAGACGAGGATCTGCAGTGTCAGTCTCACGGGACACTATGGGCGTCACTAGGCCCTTTTTTCTGCTTCTGCCCAGCCCCCTAAAAACCTTTAAAACATATGAAACTGGTGGGAGGCTTCGGCTTTGTCCCGTTTTCTAGTCTGTGTGTTCTTCAAACCGCAGAGGAGCAGAGCAGAGCACACATCAGAAGCAGAGGTGTGTGAGTGTGTTCATCTGAGCCTCATTGGTCTGTCACCACTCGTCAAAGTCAAAATATTTCAGAAAACCAATCAAATCAGAGATGTCTGGCTTTATGGTCACACAGATAAAACAGATAGATAGAAAAGCTAGTGTTGCTCCAAAACTATGCCAAAATTCACATTTAGAAGATACACTCACCTAAAGGATTATTAGGAACACACACTAATACTGTGTTTGACCCTTTCGCCTTCAGAACTGCCTTAATTCTACGTGGCATTGACTCAACAAGCTGCTCAAAGCATTCTTTAGAAATGTTGGCCCATATTGATAGGAGAGCATCTTGCAGTTGATGGAGATTTGTGGGATGCACATCCAGGGCACGAAGCTCCCGTTCCTCCACATCCCAAAGATGCTCTATTGGGTTGAGATCTGGTGACTGTGTCGGCCATTTTAGTACAGTCAACTCAATGTCATGTTCAAGAAACCAATTTGAAATGATTCGAGCTTTGTGACATGGTGCATTATCCTGCTGGAAGTAGCCATCAGAGGATGGGGACATGGTGGTCATAAAGGGATGGACATGGACAGAAACAATGCTCAGGTAGGTAATTCTGACTCTACCATCTGAATGTCTCAACAGAAATCGAGACTCATCAGACCAGGCAACATCTTTCCAGTCTTCAACTGTCCAATTTTGGTGAGCTTGTGCAAATTGTTGCCTCTTTTTCCTATTTGTAGTGGAGATGAGTGGTACCCGGTGGGGTCTTCTGCTGTTGTAGCCCATCCGCCTCAAGGTTGTGTGTGTTGTGGCTTCACAAATGCTTTGCTGCATACCTCGGTTGTAACGAGTGGTTATTTCAGTCAAAGTTGCTCTTCTATCAGCTTGAATCAGTCGGCCCATTCTCCTCTGACCTCAGTGGCATTTTCGCCCACAGGACTGCCGCATACTGGATGTTTTTCCCTTTTCACACCATTCTTTGATGTCTTCCAGAGATTTTTGATATGGGCTTTGAAGCTGAGTTATGGGTCAAATCTTACACTAAGATTGGTGACAGTTGTGGAGAGGGGAATGTCCTGACCAGAGATAGTTATACCAGTTCTGGAGGAAGTTGTGCTTCATCCACACCCTTATCTTCTCCAGACAGACAGTGAGTATTGTAGACGTAGATGATGTTGGGGGAAATTGCAGAGGTGTGTGTTTCTGATTTCATGTACAGTTTTGTGTCATCGGCATAGCAGTGAAATGAGACTCCATAGCGGCTGATGACATGGCCGAGGGGGATGATGTAAATGATGAAGAGAATGGGGCCGAGGACTAACCCCTGAGGGACCCCGCAGGTAACTGTGTGTTACAGGGACCTTGCACTTTTTAAGTGAAATGTACTCTGTTCTGTTAGTGAGGTATGATTTAAACCAGTTTAGAGCATTGCCAATGCGTCCAGTGGTTTGATGCAGCCGGTTAAGGAGTATGATCCACTGTCTCGAAAGCAGCTGACAGATCGAGGAGTATGAGGGTGGATGGTGAGCCTCCATCAGCTGTCATCCGTAGGTCATTTGTGACTCTAACAAGGGTTCAGTACTGTGTGCAGAACGGAAACCAGAATGAAATCTTTTGAAAAGATTGTAGTATTTGAGATGATCCTGGAGATGGGAACTTTTTCCAATACTTTGGAGATGAATGGGAGATTCGTTCACATCGTGTCAGTGAACCGCAGTAGCTCCAGTCCAGAGACACTAAGTCCAGAAAACATATCCGACCCGTTTGAGTTCTGCACAGAATTATATTTTAAAGCGATATGGAGGAGATTAGGAGGAATCTGGGGATTTACAGAGCTCAAGCTGTGATATGAACTGAACGCTATTGGCTGTTTTATAAGAGCTGCTTGATATACCCCGCCCTGCAGTCCTGTTTCAGGAATGCTGCTCATTTCAAGACTCCTAAGTGGGACTTTAAGCACAATCCAGACTATTACTAGCCTGACGTGGTCATACTCAATTCTAGGCCATGGCCACACTAATACGTTTTCATTTGAAAACGTATATTTTTCTCTACGTTTTGGCCTTCCGTCCACACTGAGACAGCGTTTTAAGTCAATGAAAACGTATCGTTTTAAAAAAGGCCGTCTTCGCGTTGAAGAGTGGACTGTGAAAATGGAGGCTTTTTAATACGATGACACATTTTTAGCCATGTGATGCAGTCATATGACCAATTCAGCCAAGATGGTGAACAACATTGTACAGCAGTTGTTTTGTATGCTTTCTGTTTTGACAGCCTTGTTAAATATTAATGTCAGTTTGTATATACTGTTAAAAAACTCAATGCCTTTTCTCGACAGTGCCGCAAAATTTCACAGAGTAAATAATGAGTAGTGGAAATGACGCAAGTCGAAGCGTCTTGGATTTGTTCATGTGCAGTACGGGGATGTAAGCGTTTTCAGATGTTTCAGTGTAGATTAACATTTTTTGGAAACTGATTGAAAATGATAGTGTGGATGCGGAGCGTTTTTAGACGAAAACTCCTAAATTTATCCGGATTAGTGTAGACGTAGCCCTAGTCAGAATATGAGTATGATGCTGAATTAGGCTGTAATTATGGGGTGTGTTTCAACCCAACCCGGAAAGAAATCAATTGGATAGACCCACAACCAATCAGAGCAGCGGAGCGAGGCATTACATTAGTTGTCAAATGTCAACAGAGCTCAACTGCACTGTGTTGCCAAGTCCGCGTTTTTTTTCTTCCGCGGGTTGTTGCGACCTTAATTATGTGATATATAGACCCATGAATGTGAATGTTATCAGGCAAAATAACACACATTTTACCCCCCAAACGCCATTTTTTCTGGAGAACCCCACGAGAAGCTTTTGTTTTGGGCTAGTAGTTGGCGTGTTTTGTTGTAAAAACTTGACAACCCTGTCTGCTCGCGCGCTGGAATAAACACCGTCTTTGCCGGTGTTGTGAAAAAAAATCCAAAAT
The DNA here is from genome assembly GCF_024679245.1 of Pseudorasbora parva. Taxonomy (NCBI): domain Eukaryota; kingdom Metazoa; phylum Chordata; class Actinopteri; order Cypriniformes; family Gobionidae; genus Pseudorasbora; species Pseudorasbora parva. Next base: position 56,431,842 of record NC_090175.1, read on the forward strand.
CTCTCCTAGCAGAGCTATAAATTGGCAGAGTTAATTGCAACTCGTGACGAATGTTTTGTGCCACACTCACAACACATGAAAACATTCATGTCAACCTTCCTGCACTCACATCTGAAGTATTTGACAAACTAGCCCCCCTGCGATAATCAGCTCGGATGACGTGCCGTTATATTTATATAGTATAGTTATACATCAAACTCCTAAGATGAAGAGAGCGGCTCATTGAGAATTAAACCTGAGGGTTACAGACTCTTTCATTGCTCAGCAGAGCGACCCCATATAAACCAGCCTTCGTCAGACATCCACTCCAATTAAAAAACGCATTAATTACTCATCCTCCATCATTTGTGCTGTCAGCGTCCCAGTCTAAGCCTCTGCAAATGACTTGTCTCAAACAATTAAGTCAATAAAAATGATCTTAATTTAATTAAGAGAAGTGGCGTCTCGTGTGTCGGCAGGTTTATTATAATTAAGGAGCTTGTTGGGTGGAGGTTACTGATGTCTGTCCTTTTGGAGCGCCTGAACCGGGATGGCGAGCCAAAGCGGGTCAGTTGTCATTTAGACAGATTTGGGGAGAATGGCAGGCTGGCATCTACGTGTGCCAGCTCCGTGGCAGTGGGGTAAAAATGGACAGCCGGTAGCAGTAATGGAACATATTCCTATGCATATCATCACCTCAGCGCCATCTGTCTCGCTCCATCACATTTTGGGGTTCCTGGCCCCTCTAACAGAACAGAGCTTTGATGGGACATTAAAAAACTGTGTACAAAACATTTTGTGAACGTGACGATGTCTTCATTCACTGTATATGACACGGCTTGACGAGTCAAGTGTGGTTTTGTGCCTCTGTAGAGTCAGACTGAAACGGGACGTCCCATTTTTCTGAACAGCGAATAATCTTTAGTTTACATCAACAACTCCTTTCTATTGAGAGTCAGGTGGTATAAGAGAGTGTCTATCTATCTATCTATCTATCTATCTATCTATCTATCTATCTATCTATCTATCTATCTATCTATCTATCTATCTATCTATCTATCTATCTATCTATCTATCTATCTATCTATCTATCTTGTCTGTCTGTCTATCTATCTTGTCTGTCTGTCTGTCTGTCTGTCTGTCTGTCTGTCTGTCTGTCTGTCTGTCTGTCCGTCTGTCTGTCCGTCTATCTATCTATCTATCTATCTATCTATCTATCTATCTATCTATCTATCTATCTATCTATCTATCTATCTATCTATCTATCTATCTATCTATCTATCTATCTATCTATCTATCTATCTATCTATCTATCTTGTCTGTCTGTCTATCTATCTTGTCTGTCTGTCTGTCTGTCTGTCTGTCTGTCTGTCTGTCTGTCTGTCTGTCTGTCTGTCTGTCTATCTATCTATCTATCTATCTATCTATCTATCTATCTATCTATCTATCTATCTATCTATCTATCTATCTATCTATCTATCTATCTTGTCTGTCTGTCTGTCTGTCTGTCTGTCTGTCTGTCTGTCTGTCTGTCTGTCTGTCTGTCTGTCTGTCTGTCTGTCTATCTATCTATCTATCTATCTATCTATCTATCTATCTATCTATCTATCTATCTATCTATCTATCTATCTATCTATCTATCTATCTATCTATCTATCTGTCCATCATTCTGTCTACATACACAGACACAGACACAGACACACACACACACACACACACACACACACACACACACACACACACACACACACACACACACACACACACACACACACACACACACACACACACACACACACACACACACACACACACACACACACACACACACACACACACACAGTTACAAAGTATTCTTTCAAATAAATGCTGTTCTTTTGAACTTTCTATTCATCAAAGAATCCTGACAAATAAAATTCCACAGAAATATCGAGCACATTGATAATAATGCATATTTTCTGAGCAAATCATCCTATTAGAATGATTTCTGAAGGGAAATGAATCTATGAAGACAGGAATAAATTATTTTTTTAAAATATATTCACATATTTACTGTTTTACTTTTGATCAAATAAATGCAGCCTTAGTGACCAAGAGAGATATTAAAAATCATTAAAAAAATCACAACGACCCCACATTTTTAAACAGTACTGTACAGTTCATATAATAAATAATAGTAAATAATAATAGTAAATAATCATATAGTAAATATATGATATTATATTTAAAATGTTCTAAAGTACTGCATTATATATATATATATATATATATATATATATATATATATATATATATATATATATATATATATATATATATATATATATATATATATATATATATATATATATACAGTGGCACTTGAAAACTCTGCTTGCAGAATCTGTGAAAATGTGAATAATTTAACAGAATGAGAGAGATCATATAAAAATGTTGTTTTTTATTTAGTGCTGTCATAAATAATATATTATAAATAAATCAAGTTAACATATAGCCCACAAGACAAAAACAGGATACAAATGTCCAAAATAATCTTATTTTGTTTAAATATCAATTTTCTCATTATTTAGTCTTCGGAAGCAATTCTTACATGTTTCCCAGAAGACAAATTATGTAAACATCTTTTATGTAAAATATCTTATTCAGGACAGTAGCCTACATAAAATATAACATGCATTTTGTATGATCCTTCTTTTGTTAAAATGATTCACATTTTTACAGATTCTGCATGGGGGTTCACCAACAAGCACCACGGTATATATATATATATATATATATATATATATATATATATATATATATATATATATATATATATATATTTTTTTTTTTTTTTTTTTTTTTTTTTTTTTATAAAAATACACAGGCGAAATTCTAAGTCTTTATGAAATGGGGACAATAATATCAAGATTTGTTTTGAACTACGGTTTAGATGCATACCCCAGCTGTCAGCGAAGTAAAAGTACATGAATAATACAAATTATAACCTTGAGATATGGGCTGAAGTTTTATTTTGCCGCCTTCTGACATGTTTTTGCCCAAAATCCTGTCTTGTTAAGCAGTTGCCTAGCAACAGCAGAGCGGCGTGGACGAGTGTAGCAGTATCCAGCCACATGTGGACATTGTAAATCAATGCGGTGACAGTAGGAGGTCTTGATCTCCAGTAAAGGAGCATCTATAACCTGTTGGTTTCGGCTCATGTTCTGGTGCAGGAACATGCTGGATCTTTCTGTCAACTCAACCACACACTCTAAAAAATGCTGGGTTTAAAACAACCCAAGTTGGGTTGAAAATGGACAAACCCAGAAATTCACTGGGTTCAATAAACCCAATTTCTGGGTTTGTCCATTTTCAACCCAACTTGGGTTGTTTTTAAACCCAGCATTTTTTAGATTTCAGGTCCCCGGCTAGAAATTTCGATTTTGATATATATATATATTTTCTGGTGAAAGACAAAATGATAAACGAGGAACACCTTCATAATTTTACATGCAATTCATTTTTTTTGGAGTATTTTTACTGAGTACTCCACTGTTTTATAGAGTGGGGTCAAAATGACAATTTTTATCTGAGATTTGGAGCCACATTACAGGGGGGCGGAAATGACTTTAGAAAGACAACACCATCATTATTTTATTTTTCACACAGAGCATATCTATTAGAGAAACCAGTTGACTTTATCAATCTATGTTTCATTGTGTGCCAACGGTGAGTGTTCAAAAATGGGGGAAAAGCACTTATTATGTATTTTGCCCCAAGTTTGCATGCCTGTAACTCCAGAAGTATTAAAGATATCTTAATAACCTTTTAGATTCTGAGTCTTAACAAACTTTTCTTTAGGTATCTTCATTTTTAAGGCCCTATATGGTTAATTTCCAGAGATATTGCTTTGTCAATGTGGTAACATGTAGTTGCGTTACTGTGTATTTGGGCTTCAGAAGCTTCATGAATAAAATCCCTTTTTCCAAACATCCCTAAAACGGATTAAAATATAGATTCTTATAAATAAACTTTTGAGAGCCAGTTAATGTGCCTCAACTCGACCATTTCAGTGGATTTTTGTCACTCAGAGAGTTATGTTTTATGCAATTCTTTTGATATAGATAAACAAGATAAGATTTTCCACACAACTGAAAATTGTTAAATTTCAACAAAATGGACATGAAGTCACTATGGGATCACCATAGTTATGGGATTGAAAATTAAGATTACAAAAGAAATGTTAGTTAAGAATGAGAATCTTGAAGGATATTAAAATATCTGTAATGCTTTTAGAGGCATCCAAACGTTGGGAAAAAAGCATTTATGGCACTCAGACAGGGATGTTTTATGCAGTTGAGTTGATAGAAAAACATGAGATAGATTTCTAGTTTCAACATTGTTTGTTCTTCAGATCCTCTTTAAAAGAAAAAAAATCATCAGCCGTATGCAATAATTTCCATACAGCTGATCATACTTTTTTTCATTTTGTTTTTGACCTGTGCACAATTTACTCATGGAGCAATATTGAGATCTCCATATCTATGGAAATGAACCATATAAGGCCTTAAAAATGAAGATACCGTAAGAAAAAAAAGGTGGTTCAAAATAAGAATACATAAAAGGATATTAAGATATGTTTAATACTTCTTGAGTTACAGGTATGCAAACTTGGGGCAAAAAACAAGCAGTTGTTGTTTCAGTTTTCATTCTTTAACTGTCCCTTAATATATTAAAATAAAATATATTAACAAAGTCAAAAATGTGAGCAGGGGAGGTTTCCAAAGTGTTGTTGATTTGACATGGAATGACCCAGCTGAGAGCTTCAAAAAACCAAGAGATGTGCAAAAAGACTAATGTTGAAACCGGGTCTTTATTTCATCATTAAACTTCCCTCTAATCTGAGGGGAAACCCTTCTGTCAAAGTCTCTTTTTATCGACGATGAAGATTTAAAGTCATACAAGTAATTTAAAGTAATAAAATAACCGTCTCGTTGGGGTCAAAACACAGCTGAATGTATGTGGCAGAGTCAGTGAAGCTACTCTGATACCTCTGTACAAACGTCTCACAAAAAGCAGCTAAATATGCTAAAGATCTCTTAAAATAGCAGTATTCATATGGTACAAAACTATGAGGTTCTCAACAAATGTGACAGGATGATCAAACGCTAAAAGAGACACATTATGTAAAATGCCACAAAGTGAGAACACAGCTATGTGATGATTTAAGTCAATTATTGGAGCAGTTTTAACCAGTCAATTACAAAAAACCTAACTTGCACTCAGACAGATTTGTTTTATGCTATTGTGTTCATCTGTAAGCAAAGTGACCTACGTTTGGTTTTTACAATTTACTCATGGAGCCACATTGAGATCCATATATCTCTGGGAATGAACCATATTGGGCCTTACAAATGAAGATACCAAAAGAAGATCTGAAGCAGAACCACAATATAAAAGGATATTAAGATATGTTTAATACTTCTTGAGTCACAGGCATGCAAACTTGGGCCAAAAAAATACAAAAATTTCCTTTTTCCCCATTTTCGAATGTAATGCAACCAAGATTGATAAAGTCATCAGGTTTTTCCAATAGACCTGCCAATCTCTGTGTGAAAATAAAATAATGAAGCTGTTGTTTTTCTTAAGTCATTTTAACCCCCCTGTAATTTAACCCTCCAAATCTCAGGTGAACATTGTCATTTTGACCCTCTTCACTTTACTGCTTGTTCAAATTGCATAATTAAAATGAGCTAAAGCAACACAATTGCTACACATTTTGTCCTACCTTCATTTGATTGTGTTCAATCCACTTAAATATAAATTAAATTCAAGTTTACTTAATCCGTTTGTGTTGAGATAACATGAATGATTTGTGTTGCATTAACTGAAACTGGGCGGGGCTTGTTAGTTCCCAGCATGCTTTGCATGGCTAAATCAAGAGAGAGTAAATGTTGTTATTTATATAGAAAAGTGTTATTTTATGTATTTTTGAGCAAGATGAGAAAGGGGGAGACTTGATTGTGTTTAATAGATTTTAATATTTAATTATGTTGGAATTTTCAGAACAATTTAAATTATTGTGGGTCATCATTGTGGAGAAGCTGTGGACTAATACAGCTAATATTATAACGGCTTTCCCGAAGGAACTTTTAATGCTTAGTATTAAAGATGCTAAATTGTGCTAATGCTAGTTAAAGGTTTGTCAGCTAGCTAGTGTAGTATTATAATTCAGTTGTGTAATATTATAATATATATGACATTGAAGTGGGTGAATGAATGCCTGAATCAAGTCATTTAAAATTCACTTTGAAACTACTTAACTGAGTCACTTAAAATGTATTAATTCCATGATGTTGAAGTTACATGAACAAATTGTGTTTGTTTAACTTCATTGATTCATGTGGGACTGATGTACACGATTAAATAATGTAAATCCAATTTACTGAAAAACAGTGGATTACACCAGTGATCCAAATGAGAGCTTCAACAAATCAAGAGATGTGCAAAATGTTGGGACTTCTGTCAGTCTCTTTTGCACAGGCAGTGACGATTTAAAATCATAAAAGTCAATATGTATAGCGAAGCATTTTAAACTATTTAATTACAATCCAGAATTTCAGTTTATTTATTTTATAGAGCACATTTAAAGGGTTACTTCAGCGATTAGCATATGGCTTTGTATCAGTAGAAACCCTTGAGTATATTCAAATGATTGTGCTTTCCCCCCTCATATCCCCCTGAGACGAGAGATTTATGCATTTTATTTCTGTAAAAATTCCTTCCGTGATGCAAATTGCAGATATTTGCGTCATCTTTGGAATGTTTGCTCAAAGGCTAAAGACTACAGCCAGCAGAGGGAGCCATTTCCTCATGTTTTGAACCCGCTCATGGGGGATGGAGATCACACTCAGAGCTCAGCTCAGCTACAGGCACTCATTTAAACGGAGCTATGGTGAGCAATGGAAGTCTTTTAACTTCTCAAATTAATTTCTATGAAACTCGTTTCATGAACTGACACGTGCCAGACTGAACTTCCATTGTGAATGTATGCCGCGAGTGTAGTCGCGATTACCTCAGCTCTCATCACGAGAGCTCATCAGCTCATTTATCTCACTCCTGCAGTCAGTGCTCAGTGCTGTGAGGCTCGCGCGGCCACTCACTCATTATATTGAACACACATGTTCAGTTTTTAATTGTAGTGTCTTCTCTAACTCAGTCACAGTAATCCAGTAGCGGTGGCTTTGGGAATGGCCTCACAGGGCAGCGAAGCATTCTGGGAATTGTAGTCTTTCATCCCCATGAGACAAAAATAAATTTTCTGTCTTTTCTCAGTCTAGAAAGCACCAAATTCAAAAATAATTTCACACTTCTACTACATTGATGACCCAGTTTAAATACAGATTCCCAGCGCTGAAGTACCCCTTTAAAAACAGTCGCCAGACTGAATCAAAGTGACAAGTACAAGCTACATCAACATCTCACAGTCTACAAGCACAAATTAAAATCAAAATAAATCAAATTTATGACAATGACAACCCAAACGATGATGAAAATTCCTTATTTAAAAAAGGCAGATAGTAGTAGGCAGTAGTTTGCAGCATCACTATTTTTTAGTTGGTTTCTCCTGGCATGTGTTTTTTGTAAAGGTCAGTAATATATTATGTTAACACAATTTCTAGTGCAACTGAACATGTCCAAACCCAAAAGCATAGCCTTGTTTCCATTCACACTAAATTAAATATGCCATGTCTGACTGCGATCTATAGGGTGATGTAGTAATCACGTCTCACCGTTCAAGAACAGAGGGAAAGAAATGAAGGAAATGGTGAAAAGATTCCTAGGAGGGTTAACCACTGATACATTCCTTTTTAAAGAGATGTGCTAAGTTTGGGACACACGCTGCTGTTTTCTGCATATTCGTGAGCTGGCATTACATTTCATTCTCTTTATCATTTGTGCAGTTTGCTTTGGAGAAAGGACCGCCATACTTAAATAATGCCCTATTCCCAAAAAAAGGGAAAACGTTAAACCACAAGAGGGGCATGAATCGCCCTGGGCCATGATGCTTAAATGGTGCAAAAGGTCTCTGTAACATTTCACCATCCCTGACACAAAAGAGCATTGGGCAGAAGATTAAATATGTTGTTTTGTACACGTGGGTGGATGTTGAGCTTGTAGAACAGGAGTTTATATTCCGTATCAGATGCCTGAGGGGAGTTTAACTCATTTGGGAAATGTGCACGGAGTGTATTTGAGTCAGGGTTAAACTGGAGAAGGAGCTGGTGTTACAGATTGTGCAGCTTTACTTGGATCAGAATTTTTCAAGTGCATTGAAACGCACAGGATTATTCAGCGTGTTGGCGTATTTTCCACTGAAACAGCCCCTCCCCTTTTTTATATAGTGAAGCGTTTCCCATCACACATCTGATGGCGCATCTTTAATATGGGTTGTAACTTGAAAATAATGCTTTATGTATGTTTCTGCCGATCGATGGATACACGTGCTGACTCCTCAGCGATAATAAAAGAAAACGTGGGCAAAGCGGTCTCTCTTTGTAAACTTTTGTTCAGTGCATGTGAGTGCTGCCGCATGTCCGAATATGAATACGGGTGTATAGCCAGAATACGCGAATGAGAACTCGCGCGCGCTGAGATGAAGATCTGTCTCTGTGCACTCATCCGAAGCGCACACACATCTCACAGCGCACAAATATTGAGTTCTCTTTCAAGTCTTGCGTTTAAAGGTATAGTTCACTTTAAAATGAAAAGTCTGTCATCCTTTACTCACCCTCAAACCTGTATGAATTTCTTTCTTCAGCTGAACACAAGGGAAGATATGTTGAAGAATGTCAGTAAACAAACAGTTAACTGGAGCCATTGACTTCCATAGTAGGGGGAAAAAACACTATTGAAGTCAATGGCTCCAGTTAACTGTTTGGTTACTGACATTCTTCAACATATCTTCCCTTGTGTTCAGCTGAAGAAAGAAATTCATTCAGGTTTGAGGGCGAGTAAAGGATGACAGAATTTTCATTTTAAAGTGAACTATACCTTTAAACGGACAAACTCACACAAGAAGTATGTCAACATGTCTATAAGTATCCTTGCAGACATAGTCTGAATATGCCTTAAGTGAACTTTATACAGTCAAGAAAGACTGGGATGCATATCCCAGCATTCGGTCTTAAAGGGGCAGTATCCTTTACTGCTGTCTGTTTAAAGGTGGGGTAAGTGTTATTTCAAAACCGTTTTAGAAAAAGGACACGGGCCGAGTGGAATAACAAGCTTGTAGCCAATCAGCAGGTAAGGGGCGTGTCTACTATTGATGGTGAGAAGAGCGCTCACTCTCGCTCTGTGCACGTCATTATTCAAAACACACGGTCACACATGACAGACATTAGCCGAGAACTAGCCTAATATATGCTGCTTGATTATGGTCGTGTGTCATGTTCGCTTGTTAGTCCATTTGCGATCGTATTGTGTCTCACTTCAGCGATGATAAAGACCCGTTCATTTCCACACCGTATGGAGCATCTAAATCTCACCGTGTGCTTCAAGCGTCAGCTCACACAATGTCTCCGACAAGTAAGATACTATACTCCTAATATATGTTTGCTTACTTTTTCATGATCTATATAACCCTTATCCAGTCATAATTGTAATATGTCGTTAGCTGGACTGTGTGCTTGTGTACTATCGAGTTGTTCATGAGAACGGTTTGTGTGTGTTTTTGTGATCGCTGTAACTCTAATCTGGTCATAATTGTAATATGTTCGTTAGTTGGACTGTCTTGCTCGTGTACTATCGAGTTGTTCACAAGAACAGTTTGTGTTTTTGTGATAGAAGGGATGACTTTTTCATTGAATATTCGACCTGGATTAGATACACAGAGATTCTGCCATAGCCGTTGATGCCTCTGGGTTACGTATGTGTGGGGCGGCGCTATCAAAATAGGGGCGAGACACTTTTGGGGGTAGGGGCGTGTTTGTTTTGGTGATTTGAAATACCAACAACGGTTACCAGATAGCACTGACCCCACCTTTAATGTCAAACAAAAGATAAAGACATCCCTCACTGCTCTTAAATGAATAGCTTTTGTAAATTTAATAAGGATTAATCTTTAATTCACATATGCAGTTATTTTACATTTGATTACTTTATTTAATTTCTCTACCTAAAAACGAATGTTAGACCGACCTAAAAAATCTGAAAAGCATTGTTTATTTTATAAGTATTTTTGCTCAATAGTATTTATTTATGCTGCTGCTTGTATTTAAGTTATTTGTTCTTATTTTCTTTCGTTTTTATTTGACAGTAGTCCTTTTTTCCTTGAACATAGCAAATGCCAAACTGTACTGAAACCGTGAACCTAAAACCGTGATACAAACCGACCCGTGAGCAATCTGTACCATTACACCCTTAGCGTAATGTATGTGAGGGGGTGCCACAAAATTTTGACAATTTTCAAAGGGTGCCATGACTGAAAAAAGGTTGGAAACATAGACTGTAAAAAAATATGGATGTAGTGTCCGTAACGTCACACATAGTTTTCTGATAGGCCGCTCTGAAGTGTAAAGTAGAGACAAGCTGGGCGTCGCCATCTTGCGTGCGAGTTATCGCGCGTCACTCCCAGATAACAGAAAATGGGCAAAAAGGTGGGATGTGGGCGGAGCTTGGGTGACACAATGACTATAGACGGCAGATAAATGGCTATCCACCTGTCAATCAAAGTAACCACGCCCTTAATTATGCAGAACTTTAAAGCTTTATATAACGTAAACGAATGAGTTATAAAAAAAATTCAACCCCTCACAGTTGTCATGCAGGGCAAAATTAACCGTATAGGCCAAAACCTCAATTTGTACCAGGCTGTAAGCATGTTTTTTTTCTGCTGTAAAGTTGGGCATTTTAACATGGGGCTCAATGAGATTCTGCTCCTTCTGGAGCCAGTTTAGGAATTGCAGTTTAGTGTACTTCCGTATTGGCTTCAAGAGAGATCTCGGGGAGGATGCCGCTTGGTTGGGAAACACTGATTTCACCCACAGCTTCAACGTCTGTTTATAATGTAAGGGGCGGGACTTCAGATTTTAGAGAGCATTTGATTGGACAGAAAATCTGATGAGAAGCTGAAGTGCAGAGCGATGTCATCAAGATTATCTCCTAAATGTGAATTATTGTTTTGGAGCAATAAATATTTATACTAAAAGCCAAAAAACTTCAATGGTGTTTGCTCATCTTTTAGGATTAGGAAGATTCAATTTTAATGTATAGATATGGTTTTATAGTATGTTATATAAAATAGTGTTTATTTATTATCAGATACTTATATCTAAATCTAAATGCAAATGAGTTAGATAACAAGCAAATATTCATACCGTACAACAAGAGGGTTTTGAGAAGCTGTTTACACAACACCGCTTCCAACTAAAAACTTAAACCTTTTTATGGTTTAGTCGTTCTTTTAAACGAGCAACAAGTAAATTACCACACATCTATAGTGTTTAAAAACAGTAGGTCATTCGGCCGGGGATTTTTAGGCAGGTGGTGGGAGAAAAACACTGACATTCTGGATTCAGATGGCAATAAAATCACAGACTAGCCTCTGTCAATGATGACCCCACGAGAAACAATTACTGTCCAAATCGGGCATTAGATTAAACAATGCTAACTAAAGCACCCTTTGCATATCAAGATATCTGAAACACAAGGGAAAAGCACTTCAATGCACAATACGCAATTGCTATAATCTGAATCAGTAGTACTTGTACTGTAATTATGCAAATCGCATTATGTTGTCAAGGTGATCATTATTTCAGGGTAAAAATATATTCACCATAAACATCTCGCTGATGCTAAGTGCCCATCGGGGGAGCTTGAAATAAACTTTCATTTGAGTTTAACAGTAAAATACATTGTGCCCATGTGTGCCAACAACACTTTAGTGAAACACAATTTAAATGCACAAATAAAGCAAGGGTTCCATTAGCAACACAAACACAGTGAGAATCTAAAAATATGTGAGCGATAATGCTGGACTCGGCATTGTTAAACCGTATAATTTTACAACCACTTGTTATGATTTTTTCAGCATCATCCCCGAGCGTGGATGCGACTGCACTGCGAGTGTTCAAACACAGTGGGAGGCTTTTCAATGTGCAATAACAATGTGGGAAACAGTGGGGTAATTTGTGCTTGTTTACTGGGTTTGGGGCATGACGGATATGTTTGCTTGGTGACAACTGACCTTGGGAACAGATGGCGAATCCAGCTACAACTTTCTGACATTTTTCACTCTGTTTCTCTCTTTGCCTCTTCACATTCATACAGCAATTAGCACCAAAGGGAGACTGTGCTTTAGGGAGACATTAGCATTTATAATATATGAGGCTGGAGGAGGATCGCTCGATAGATCATCCTCCTTATTAGCACATCAGTTTTGGTTGCCAGGCCTCCAATGGTCAAGCAAAGCTTCAGCTGTAAGTTTTGGGAGACTTGGGATACAGAATGTGTAGAATTTACAAAAAAGACACTCTTTACAGTTACATTGAAAAGACATTAAATTGTATCTGTAAACAATACATTAGATAAATAGTACTTAGTTTTTGACATATAAGAGGTCATCATACAATAATAATATCTTCCTTGTTAGTCCAAAAACAGCTTTTATTGTAACTAAGCCCAGAGAACGTCTTGTTGTGGATTGAGCCTGTAATAGATGGTGAAAGATCGCCTCTGCAGAAGAAGATTAACAGCCACTTCACACCTTGGGCTCCGCCCACTTCATCATCACACCTTGGGCTCCGCCCACTTCATCATCATAACGTTGGCTCCACCCACTTCATCATCTTAACTTTGGTTCCACCTTCATCATCATAACTTTGGCTCCACCCACTTCATCATCATAATGTTGGCTCCGCCCACTCCATCATCATAATGTTGGTTCCGCCCACTCCCTCATCATAACTTTGGCTTCGCCTTCATCATCATCATATCTTTGGCTCCACCCACTTCATCATCTTAACTTTGGCTCCGCCTTCATCATCATCATATCGTTGGCTCCGCCCACTTCATCATCATAATGTTGGCCCCGCCCACTTCATCATCATAACTTTGGCTCCGCCCACTGGAGTGTTAGTGAGATGATGAGGAGAGAAGAGTAAAACTAAAAATAAAATTACCTTCCAAAGGATCCTTATGCTGAGAATGAGCTTATTTATTCTCAACAATGGGAATGTCTACGTTGATCTCAGTTTGTATTCGCTACACTTCACTGTGGATTCTTTGGTAAATCAGACGCAATTTCAGCATTTACAGACGTCTGCGATATGGACTCGACAGCAATGCCACAACATGTGAGTAACCGTGTTCATTCTAATGCCATTCTAACCGACTCCTGATCCGCTCACCGGTAAACTGATGTTTGCTCAAATCCAGCTCAGACATTTATCTGTATAGTTTACTTTGTTGTTGCCATTAAACAATGTGTCTGTGAATTTTCCTTCATATTTATGTTTAAATATTATAATATTATTTTCACATTTCATCTGATTATGATAAGTGAAAAGATGCCAGTGGGTCAGAAATGATTTTGGTGGTTATGTTTAATATTAAGTTTTGTTTTGTTTAAATTATATCTTAATTTTAATAAAGGTTTCTTAGGCCAATTGCCTGGATTTAAGAAATAAAAAGCAAATAGCAGACTATAATCGTGAGGTGAAGTCGTGGGAGTGATTGCTTTCATTGCTCATGTACTGGAGCGCGCGTCTCATAAATAAACTGAAACTCAGCAGGCTACTCGCCTCACAGACATGACAAATATGCGTATTGAGAGCTTTTAAACTAAACGATTCGCAGGTATATTTAAGCAAAGTGCAGTGTTGACGCGAGCAGCTCTTGACACCGAGCGTTTCTGTTTATAATGCTGCGCTCCATCACTGCTCGAGCTGTGAGTTTAACGCACATTTTTACACTAATCCTGACTTGTGCAACTTTGTAGCCTACACATTTGTTTCTTAGTTGTTGTATTAGTTCTTACTTTGCTAAAAATATATATAATTTCTGATTATGGCATAGCTTTCTGCCCTCCCAATTGGACTAGTAAAGTAGGCTAATGATTAAAAAAATCAAACGCTTGATCAAGGGCCTGGCCCGAGGATAGTGCCGGGAAATCTCGGCCTGACCCGGCCCGCGGATCGGTTCAGGTCGGGTTCGGGCTCGGGCAGAGAATCTAAACTCTACAACAAGCCAGCAGCAATAAACATGTGGATGATAATGATATCAAGCAAGATATTGTGAAGGAAACAGTAAGCTTCCTTCGGATCCTAATATTAGGAATGAATGATACTTCATTTATTTTTAATGAAGTTCCAGCTGATGTGGGGAAGACATGTTCACTTCAGTTCACTGCGGGATCGTTTGTGAACAAATCTCCGGTCGATGCTGAATTTGGATCCGACAGGAATGGTGCAACACACTTATGTGAGTAAAACATGTTTCTATATGTAACAGTACTGCATTGATATAGATCGTTTTGCTTATGTGTACGTGTCTAACAGAGCATAACTTTAGCACGCTGGACTCAGACACGTATGGGCCAGAGCTCGCAAAGCCCGGCAGGCCGATCAATCTCATTATATTCCGTTCTTGTTCTGCCATTCTCTCTCTCGAGTTGACATCTGAAGAGCGGCGGGCACACTGAACGTGTATGTGTGTGTGCGCGGTTCGTGCTTATATCGTCCGATCTTGCAGGCTATGTGTAATATAAAAATAATAGTCCAATCAATTGTGGGTCGATTAGAAATAATTCGAATTGTGTTTGTTTGATAAAGACGTTTACGAGCCCTGTGATCGAGAGAATCATTCCGGTTGCCGCTTCTCCCTCAATCTCTCCTCTCTCATGTGAACTGACAGGGGAGCTTAAGCTCATTAAATATGCAAATCTTATCCAATCCTAGCTGTGGGCGTTTACTTCCAAGTCTCCACACTGTAAAAAGTAATAAGTTGACTTTACTTAGAAAAGCTGTGGAAACTGATTGCCTCAAAATTTTCAAGCAAATTAGGTCATCATTTTTGACTTGATACTACTTACTACTACTTTGTAGAGTTAACTTGTGTATTTGTAGAGGTTACCATAAACCTTGAGTACAAGTAACTGAATTTCAAAAGTTCAGCCAACTTACATATATAAGTTGGGGTTTGTAAGCTGAACTCAAACAATATAGTTCTTTTAACTATTTATTTTAATGTCTACCGCCCATCAGAATCCAGCGTTCAGGAGACAGCCTCAAAACCAGTCTAGATAATAGCCTATTACTTATTAGTTATGATGTTTTTGAATGTAAAAACCACACGAACGTCATTAGTTAACCTCAGACAACAGTATAAAAACATTAAAAAAGCCAGTTCATGACACCTTTAAACAAAAAGCACTTTAATGATTATGGGTCTGTTAGATGTGTTTTGGCAACTTTTTTGTTTGTTGTAAATTTAGATAATGAAGATAAATGAACAGATATTTTTTAATAGGGCCTCAGTGCTGGCTCGCCTCTGCCTGTACTGCAGGCTGCTTTAATGTACAGAAGTGACTTTGCAGCATCAGTCATTGCATAAAGCTAACTGTGAAGAGAAAATGATTGCAAACAATCAAGTGTCTTCCCACCATTTTACACGGCAAGGTCAATTGGCAACTCGAGAACAAGCTGAGAGCATCAAACACGTTATAAAGTCAACTGTTCAACAAGATAAAAAGCTTTATAAAAGCACTCGATGGATTTTGAGTCTCTGGGGTAACTGTAACAACTTTATTGACACATTAAAAGATCCATCATTATATCGATTAACTGAAACATCATATGTGGAATTCTAGCGATGCAATGTTGTTTTAAAGCATGGCAAGTATAATCCTTGTCCTTGACGTGCAATCACAGCTTCCTTTGGATCTTTTTTATTCGCTTCATTAGGTCATTATGATGATGTAAAAAAAAGAAAAGAAAAACGACTACACTCTAAAAAATGCTGGGTTGTTTTAACCCAATGTTGGGTCAAATGTGGACTAACCCAGCAGTTGGGTTGTTTTAACCCTGCGGTTTGGTTAAATATTTGCTTAAGACAACCCAATTGCTGGGTTAGTCCATATTTGATCCAACATTGGGTTGTTTTTTTACCCAGAATTTGTAGTGTAGGAAGTAGAAATTAAACCAATCAGCTCCAAGGTAAACATTTATTTTTGAAGCAAAAAAACAGACACACAAACATGAAGCGTTGGAAATGCAATTGTTATTTTCAACATGTATACCTCAATCCTTTTCTGTACTGTTGTTTCTGATTTGATTGCATTACAATACATTACACGCATTCTCTTTTACATTCCAATGCACGTCGGCAACTCAGCTTATCTGTGGCGAACGAATGCAGTGCTGTTTGAATTTTAGGGATTCTAATTCCGAATCTGCCAATCGATTCCCAGTTTCAATTCCTTATGGTAAGTCAAACGTTTAGATAGCAAACACTATGTTGCAACTGAAGGCCATGAAAAAAAATATCAGCAGCCTAAAGAACTAACTTATAAACTAGAATAATATACATTTCACACATTATTAAAAGTGAACCATACTAATTGGCAATTGCATTAATTGAAATAAAATGTAAAATGACACTTTTTATAAACAAAATAATTTAGAATATTCCTTAAAGTGACAAACATGATTCAGTCAAGATAAGTGAGTGATTTTCTTAGTCTTTTGTTCTATGATCAACAGTAATGACAGGAATATTAGGCTGCTGTCACTTTAAGAGTGAATGCATGACTCCAATATACTGTTGCACATACATTTTCTTTCTTCATCCACTTAAGAGATAAATGACTGTGTTTACAGGGATATTTTGACATCATTTTGTGTGTATAAGTCCGTCCAAAAGTCGCCACCTCGCCTTGGCCGCCTTCTTCAAACTGTAGAAAATGCATGATTTGATTTGTTTAACACGAAGAGAAGTGATCCATCTGGATTATCCGCTTGCTCTAATGTTACCTAAATGAACATTCACTATTATTAGGCACATATCAAAGAGTTTGTGTGGGGTGTGGAAACTGAAGTATAGCGTGCTTACATGACAAGAAGGCGTCGGCGCGATCACTGGCATTTTTTCCTGACAGTGAAAACAACTTAAAGGGATACTTCACTGCCTTTTCATATTAAACTATGTTATTCCCTGAACTTAAACGAGTTGATACACACCTCTCTCGTCTCAGTGCGTGCATTTAATCTCTCTGACGCGCGGTGACGATCTGATAGCATTTAGCTTAGCCCACTAAGCCCAGTTCATTCACTATGGAACCAAACAGAGATCAAGTTAGAAGTACCAAACTCCTCCATCTTTTCCCTATTTAAATACAGTTACACGAATAGTTGAACGATCAAGTATGGTGACAAAATAAAATGATGTACTTCTCTAATCGGATTAAAAAGGAGAACTATAATGTACGGTGGAATAGCACTTCTGAGAGTACTTCGGCTCGGCGCAGTAAAATGTCCCGGCCGAAACATCTTTCCTCACACCTCCCCCTCACTCTCTCATTTCTGTCAATAGGGAGATGTGAGGGAAGATGTTTTGGCCAGGACTTTTTACTGCGCCGAACCGAAGTACTCCCAGAAGTGCTATTCCGCCATACATAATAGTTCTCCTTTTTAATCCGATTAGAGAAGTACATCGTTTTATTTTGTCACCATACTTGATCGTTCAACTATGCGTGTAACTGTATTTAAATAGGGAAAAGATGGAGGTGTTTGGTACTTCTAACTTGATCTCTGTTTGGTTCCATAGTGAATGAACTGGGCTTAGTGGGCTAAGCTAAATGCTATCAGATCGTCACCGCGCGTCAGAGAGATTAAGTGCACGCACTGAGACGAGAGAGGTATGTATCAACTCGTTTAAGTTAAGGGAATAACATAGTTTAATATGAAAAGGCAGTGAAGTATCCCTTTAAAATACTTCATAATTTATGCTCATACAGATAAGAGTAAAACATAATTTAAATTAAAACTGCTGTCACTTTAAGAGCGAATACATTGATCCAATATATCATTACAGATACATTTTTTTTCTTAAAGGGTTAGTTCACCCCAAAATGAAAATGTGATGTTTATCTGCTGACTCCCAGGGCATCCAGCATAGGTGTGTTTGTTTCTTCAGTAGAACACAAATGAAGATTTTTAACTCACAAAAACAATTACATGAGAGCAAAAAAAACAAAACAAAAAAAACATGCTTAGACAACGTGCACAAAAACCCTGCCGCTCCTGATGACACATTGATGTCTTAAGACACAAACAGATCAGTTTCTGTGAGAAACACAACAGTATTTATGTTATTTTTCACCTCATATCAGACGAATCTCATCTAGTTTCCCCATCCGTAATTACTTCCGTCTGATAAGGTCAATCTGGCGTGATCATAGATATATATAGATTCCTCATTAGTGCCTGTGCGACCGAATGAGGCATCTACATAATATATCTATGATCGCGCCAGCATGACCTTATCAGATTGAAGTAGTTACGGATGGGAACACTCCTTTTCTTTGGAAAAACAGCGCACGAGTGCTGAATTTATTTATCTTTCACATTGTGTGCTTGAATGGTTTAAACCCACATTAAAATGCAATAAAAAATAAAAAAAAGTTGCACCTTGCATGATTCATTTAAATACTCTATCATAAATTTTACATTTGAAAGGGAAACTTCAACAAAAGCATATGCAACAAGATCAGCCACAAAAATAACCTTATTCACGTCTTTTCAGCTCATTCTTTTTTACTGTGTGTCTTTCATAAATCCTGAAAGTTGTTTTTTACTGCATGCTAAAAGAGTAAATCTTAGTAAATCTTCCCCATATTCTTTTCACGATCCCATAGCTATCCGATCAGAGAAAACGCATGACGTGACCAGGATTAAACAAGTCCATATTGAGGGAAAAGTACAAACTTTGCTTTGCTCGTGAAAATGAAGACACAGTTTTGGCCAGTGATTCTAACTGATGAAAAGCAGACAGGGGTAAATAGGCACTACCTAGTAGGATTAACGCTTACCAGGTAAACCAATTAGAATGGTTGCTGCTTAGTGTGCCTTTAAATGTTCAAAATGAATAAGCTTCTTCATTTCTTTTCCAAAGCCTCTGCTAGAAAAAGGGCTAAAAAAGGCATAATAGAATAATTCCTAACCCAATAGACCTGAGTGTCCCTTGCTGCGCTGCTTATATTGGAAACCCATTAGAATACTATGAGCGCGGCATAAAACCCCAGAGCATGTTTTATAATGCTCTTCAATTTGGTCTCACAGTTGGTTCGGTCGTTCGGTAGCTCGAGTAACTCGTGTGCGGTCCAGGCAATATTTGCAGTGTGCACACTGAGGGCACTTGACAAGGCGAAAGAGATTGGAAAAGTTTGAGTGAGAGAAGTTCAAGCTGCCCCATGGTTTCAGAGCTGATTTTGCAGATAATGAAACACCTACAACCAAGAAGGTCATACAGTATTCAAACACTCCATCATCAACCAACCAGAGTTCCATCCACGTCCTAACACATTAACATACACAGGTCTGAGGTTACAATGGGAAATGCCTTTTTCAAAAGGCAGCAAATTAAGAAAAATACTATTAAAACACATAATCAACATTAAACAACACATAGTTACAATTTTGATTATAATAGTCTAGTGTTTTGGAAGAGAAATGTCATATTATATATTTAGCCCCACTTATTATTAGGTGGCCTTAAGTACTATGTTCTTACATCAAAAAATAAGTACAATGGCCCTCATTTATCAAAAGTGCGTACACCAAATTTCCAGCGTACACCCAAACCCACGGTGACTTTGAGATTTATCAAAATGGACGTTGGCGTACGGCACGCTCAAATCCTCCGCCAGCTCAGGAGGCGGTGTACACACGTTTGAGTTAGTGGGAAAATGCGCAGAAAAACAATTCCTAACGCCACAAAACACACTGACAAGATATGCTATATGACCCACTGTTAAAAACCACAACAACAACATTCAGTGTTTATTTTTGTGCAACATGAACGTCAATGTTTAATTTGTGTGACTTTACCAACGTGTTTGATTTGTAGGCATATGTTTTCCTCCAGTCGCGAGCCTGTGCGCTTTCCCTGACGGTTCAGGCCCGCCTGGCCCGGCAGCTGCGCACGGACTGGGACTAAAATAATTCAGACTGACAAAATAATAAAAATGACCACCTTCTTTTAAATAATAATAAAATCAATAAAAACGACATTCTTCTTCTGAATAACAAGCGTCATTAAGAATAATAATCATAATAATAATAATAATAATAATAATCTTACAAATTGTCATGTAAATATTATTGTGAATAAATGGTAGTACTCCACATCACATCATCATCACTATTGTACACCCCAATACATGTGTCGTGATACGAAATTGCTAATTTTTTCAAAACGTGCTGTAAAATAATGCATTGTAATTTATCATCCAAACAGCTTTAAACAGCTGGAGTGCGCTTCTCAACCCCCACATTATTAAGAGTAGCCTACTCGTAATTTGGGTCCATATTTTGTTTTTGTCTGTGCCTTTATTCCCACTCTTTAAACTCCCAAATAAAACAATTTCGTTTTTGTT
The DNA here is from genome assembly GCF_024679245.1 of Pseudorasbora parva. NCBI lineage: Eukaryota > Metazoa > Chordata > Actinopteri > Cypriniformes > Gobionidae > Pseudorasbora > Pseudorasbora parva. Next base: position 56,452,453 of record NC_090175.1, read on the forward strand.
TTTTTCCACTTCCCTGGTGATGGTCTCGATGGCGCGCGTCTCAATCATCTCACTAGTTCAGTAGTCAGGGCACTGATCAGGGAGTCAGCCCATTGACTTATGTCCTAATCAGTGCCCTGACTAGTGCATAGTGAGATGATTGAGCGCGCCCGATCTCCATGGAGTAGTTTCGCTTCTTTGCCGTCTTCTGTGTGTCCATGACGTAAAATGAGGGCATGGGAGAGGCGGAGACTTGAATATATAGGGGCGTGTTATTCTAATGACGACCGTTTTCAGCCGCGGCATTTATCAAGGGCAGGTATTGCGTACACCTGGATTGCAGAGGTGCAAACAGCTTCATAAATCAGGCGGTGAGAGGAGTGTAAGCATAATCTTACGCCAACATATACACCCGTTTCTACGCAAGATTGATAAATGAGGGCCATTGTATTTACTGTGTTCAAATTGTATTGCAAAACACTTTTGCTGATATTGAAGTGGATACAGGTAGAGTTAGGGGCAGGTGTGTAATTACAAATGTAACCACAGAAATTAATTACAGACGTAATTACATGCAGGTATTTTTAAAAATGTAAGCACAATGTAAAAACACGTATGTACACAATAAGTGCATTGTATGAAATGTTTGATTACAATTTTAGTGCATAGTAGTTTTTCAATTAGACAATTTAAGTTAATTCAAGCTAAGGAAAATAATGATATCTAGGTTCTCCAAATCATTCTAAATATAACAACAAAAATAATCAACGCCAATCAGAATCCATCCTTCTTCAAAGAGATTGCGTGTTTAAAGCAGCAGACGACAAAACTACTGCGCACACTTAGAATAAACAACGTAGAGCTGCACGATTAACCGTTAAAAGTTCACGATCTCGATTCAAACACCCATGTGACCGCATTTCTAAATGACAGCGATTCGTTTTTGTCTATTAAACCTTTGACAAGTACGATCACAGCAAACATTCAGATCTAAGTTGGCGCTGAGCCAGAGAGAGACGTTGATGTCATGTATAGTGACTGTTTAGAAATGATTTGTCATTGAATCATTCACTCAAGAGATTCATTAAAAATGCTTATTCATCCAGTAATGAAACAAGTGAAGTCTTTATGAGTGAGTCATTGAATCATTCACACAAGAGATTTGCTCAAAAACACTGATTCATCCAGTAATGAAACAAGTGAAGTCTTTATGAGTGAGTCATTGAATCATTAACACAAGAGATTTGCTCAAAAACACTGATTCATCCAGTAATGAAACAAGTGAAGTCTTTATGAGTGAGTCATTGAATCATTCACACAAGAGATTCGCTCAAAAACACTGATTCATCCAGTAATGAAACAAGTGAAGTCTTTATGAGTGAGTCATTGAATCATTCACTCAAGAGATTCGCTCAAAAACACTGATTCATCCAGTAATGAAACAAGTGAAGTCTTTATGAGTGAGTCATTGAATCATTCACTCAAGAGATTCGTCCAAAAACACTGATTCATCCAGTAATGAAACAAGTGAAGTCTTTATGAGTGAGTCATTGAATCATTCACACAAGAGATTCGCTCAAAAACACTGATTCATCCAGTAATGAAACAAGTGAAGTCTTTATGAGTGAGTCATTGAATCATTCACACAAGATATTCGCTCAAAAACACTGATTCATCCAGTAATGAAACAAGTGAAGTCTTTATGAGTGAGTCATTGAATCATTCACACAAGAGATTTGCTCAAAAACACTGATTCATCCAGTAATGAAACAAGTGAAGTCTTTGAGTGAGTCATTGAATCATTCACACAAGAGATTTGCTCAAAAACACTGATTCATCCAGTAATGAAACAAGTGAAGTCTTTATGAGTGAGTCATTGAATCATTCACACAAGAGATTCGCTCAAAAACACTGATTCATCCAGTAATGAAACAAGTGAAGTCTTTATGAGTGAGTCATTGAATCATTCACACAAGAGATTCGCTCAAAAACACTGATTCATCCAGTAATGAAACAAGTGAAGTCTTTATGAGTGAGTCATTGAATCATTCACACAAGAGATTCGCTCAAAAACACTGATTCATCCAGTAATGAAACAAGTGAAGTCTTTATGAGTGAGTCATTGAATCATTCACACAAGAGATTCGCTCAAAAACACTGATTCATCCAGTAATGAAACAAGTGAAGTCTTTATGAGTGAGTCATTGAATCATTCACACAAGAGATTCGCTCAAAAACACTGATTCATCCAGTAATGAAACAAGTGAAGTCTTTATGAGTGAGTCATTGAATCATTCACACAAGAGATTCGCTCAAAAACACTGATTCATCAGTAATAAAATACATCCAGAATCGTGCAGCTCTAAAAGAACATTATCATCTGCTGGTGTGGACTAAAGTTAATATAGAGTTTGCTATATCTTTATAATTTTCTATACTATCTTTTTATACTTTATACCTTTACTCATTTAAAATTTAAGTATAATAATCCATTTTAAAAACTATTTGTTGAGCATGATCTTGAGTATGGTGAATTTTATAGTGGTCGATAGATACAGCCCTAATATGTTGGACTTGGTTGGATATGATATTTTTTTTAATTATGCAGTAACTTTTTCAGATGATTAGGGAACAAAATGTCCAAAAAGTGCTGAAACACATCCTGATTACTGCTCAGTTGACACGTTTGACTAGACTGTGTGTCTCTCTGTGTAATAACAGCCACACGTTTCAGTGAAATGAGCATAATTAAAGCAGACAATAAACACCTATTGTTTCAACTTCAGTGGATTATTTCCTCTGAATGCACAAACTGAGAGATAATTAACAAAAAAAAATATGCTCAATTGCCCGCTCATTGTCTCTCTCTCCCTGAACTTTTTGGTAATAATGTATGTGAACTTGCTTTTGTTGAAGTTTTTGATTGATATTTTATTATGCATCATGTCTTGAAAGTCCCAAAGTGAGCATTTTGCATCATGTTTATGGCATTGTCCTCTTTAGTTACTGTATTATTGTAGTATCTTAAAGTCTCTGTATAAAGTCATATACGTTTGGAATGACATGACAATGAGTTATGAGATTTTTTGCTTTTATTTACTGTAACACATTATGAATTGTTTAATTGTTGGGTCACATGTGAGGTTGAAACAGACAGACAGAAAATGAGAAATTTTTCCGAAATAGAAAATGTTTTTTTTTCTGAGGTTTCTCTGTGATCTGAGATGATTTCTCCTTTTATCATGTGCGTAGCGTCTTGCGCATGGCAGAATATTGAGCTCGATTTCTCTTCATCTGGTGCTTTTAAACACCGCTCACAAATCTGCTGCTGTCGCCTGTTACTGATCTTATTAAAGCTTTGTATCAGAGATCTCTCACAACCATTTGATACATCAGACCAATATTTTCTCATGCACAATAGCCATCAGATGACAAAAACTCACAAGGACACACTTTGAGTTTGAAAGACATATTGCATGAAACCCTGAGCTGCCTATTAACATGACATTTCAAAGGATTCATAGGCACATTAAGGCTGTTCTGAAATGTAGACAACATAATTACGGACGTCATTTTGACCAGATGTTTATGCAGCACTGCGTGTATTTTTCACAGAGAAGGCAGTCCTCAAAAATGCACTGCAACAAATGAAGAGAAAAAAATGGTTATGATTATTAGGGATGCATATATTGGCCACTATATCGGCATCGACAATATACATTTTTACTTTGCAATACTCATTTAGTCGAACAATATAATATATATAAATCTTAAAACATATAATAAATATATGTTTGTGTGTGTATTTATATATACATAATTATATACACCACACACAGATATATTCTGTAAACACTTTTTTATTTTAAATGCAAATAATCACTTTGGCAGCATTAATAGTAATGTAAAATGAAATCATTACTATTATATTTTTTCTTAAATGCTTGCTTTTTTATTTTACTGCGAAGCATTATAACAATATTTTTTATTTATTTATATTTAGGCATTTTTAATATTTCACAGTAATAGTTATAATAATTGTCATTATCTTTGTCAATAATTGTCACCTGGATTTTTTAAAATTGCAAATAAATGATTTAAAGCCCTAGCTGTATATGTTTTATGTTTATCGGATATCTTATCGACATGTTGATGTCAAACTATTTCAGTCAGTGATGCTTATGAGAAGAAAAACGGTCAAATATGACGATTTCAATTGGGATTCTGGCTTAGTAGACACTTCTGCAGGGGAGATGGAGGCCTGCACACATGCACCTGTATGTGAATGCAAAAAGGACCAGATATACGAGGTCGATTTAAAGCGTATTTGTGTTTTCTCAGCATTGGTCAAACATCAGTGTACTTGTGTTGAGTATTTTTAGGGCCTAAGAGTCTACAAACTCAAACCTCAATCTATTTGAAATCTATATGAAACAGTGAGAGTGAAAATAACCTTTCTACCTGCCTGTCTCTCTCTGCGCTCACACACACACACACACACACACACACACACACACACACACACACACACACACACACACACACACACACACACACACACACACACACACACACACACACACACACACACACACACACACACACACACACACACACACACACACACACACACTGCTCTTTCATCAGATGAAATTCAGCCAGTGAGTGGGTAGAAATGCACACATCTTCTCATACCGGCTCTCAGCTCGGCCCAGACGTGCCACTCCGTCAAAGTAATTGCGGCATTCTGCTTTTCTGCTAATGAGGAGGTAAAATATGATCAGCCATTGGAAGTGGTTATTTGTGGCCTCGCTCCCTCACTCTCTCTATCTCTCTCTCCCTCTGTCTCTCCCTCTCTCTTTCTCGCGCTCAATCTACCTCCACACATCCGTTTGTAATTATTCCTCAGAGACACTCTCACCTGCTCCGGCTTTAATCCCACACAGGGGCAGCAGGGGAATTAAAGTTTAACTGCTATCTGTTCTGTTCTGTGTGTGTGTGTGTGTGTGTGTGTGTGTGTGTGTGTGTGTGTGTGTGTGTGTGTGTGTGTGTGTGTGTGTGTGTGTGTGTGTGTGTGTGTGTATGAGACTGTGAGTGCAAGTAAATATCTGTGTGGAGCGGGATTTTTTTTCTTCTTCTAATTCAACCCGGCACTAAATGCACTGCAGTAGTGCTGTGCTATTTCAATTAAATCATTGCCTTTCTTTTGATTGCAAACACACAATTTTCCATGTTGTGTATAATCATACAATTCAGGGCTATTTGCCTGGACAATTACTTTCAAATTTAGATTTAAAATGTTGGTAACAGTTTGCACAATGTAGTGTAAAATCTAACTAGTTAGATTTTCTTAAAATTAACATTCAAACTGATTGCCTAAAAAAATTAAAATAAATAGTAGTTAGCACAGTTGACTTAAAAAGACCTGAGTGTTCTTGGCAATTTGCTTTAAATAAACTTTAATTGTTACCATTGTTGTGTTTTGATGCTGAATGTTGAATCAGTGTGTGCAAGATATTGTCACAAATACAGAGGGATCATATCCACCCAATTAAAAGTTTCACAATGTGTTTGCCATCATTTGACATCAAAAATAGACTGCGTATGATTTCATTAGAGGCTATAGGCCACCTTTAAAAAGCAACCTATTTATTGCTTCCCTTCCTTTGAAATCAAATAACTGTGATTTATCGCTGCAATTACAAAAATATAAATGAAGTGCCCAACCAAAGGGAACACTCATGTTAGGAATATTTTAGTTCCTAAAACATTTTTAAACATTTGCAAACAGAGAACAATAACTGTGGAGAACATGAGGGGAAAGTCTATTAAGAATTGATCTGCCTTTTGATTGACGAAATGGCACTCAAACCAATCAATCGGTAAACCAGGCATAGTGTGGGAATAGAACAGACATTAAGTAAATTAACTAAATTTTTACAGTGCAATAAAGTCCCATTTGTTAACATTAAAGGTCAAGAATTCTGCGACACTAGTGGTTAATTATAAAAATTAAGCGTATTGGTAACACTTTATTTTCAGTTTGCGTTCTGCAAGTGAGCGACGCCTCGTAGTGCCATCTGACAAAGAGGCACGAAATCACTCTCACAAACCTTAAAATATTCCCACCTGCCTATCTCAATTAAAATAAATTTCCCAATTATTGACTGACAGCTCTCACGTGCGGAGACGTTGTGTGTGAACATGCTAGATATTGTAGTTTTAGACTAAATGTGAGCATGCATTTACATATCTTACTTGCACACACACAACAAAAATAACGATTCAGTATTCCTTAAAATTAATACAATCTGTGAAATGCAAAATCAGAATACTATGCAAACCTCCAATAATTAGATGTTAAATAAATCAAATATTTGTATGCATTCAATCTCACTTTATTGACCTGACCTTCGATTATTTAGTTAAACCATACGCTAAGATTTTTTCTTTTATTGGTGAAGTAAGTGTTGCCTGAGGCTTATTTTTTCACTTTTGGTGTGAAAGAGTCTTTACATTTGCTCAAAAATATAACTTTTTTGTTATATATATAAAAAAAAAGCATAGCCAGGTGGAAAAAGTAACGTAAAGGTAATGTAACACATTACTTAAAAAAAAAAGTAATGAAGTAATGCAAGCAGTTACCTTTTAAGGAAGTAATGCCATATTGTAATGCATTACTTTTTAAAGTAACTTTCCCCAACACTGCTTACTGGTGCTTGTGAAGGCATGTCTCGACAGGTAAAAGGAGGCTTCTTTCAATAAAACCATATTAGAAATACTTTTAGCTGTGTTGTTCTGTGTCATGAATAAGCAATTGAGTAACTCGAGCGAATGCGAGCGTCTCGCTTTAAATAAACCCATCCAATGGGACATTGGTCTTTCTAAACTGGAGCATTCCTCTTGACCCGGTTCATCTTTAAATGTCTAAATGCAGTGATTTTTACCTTGCACTCCTGTAACCGAAGCTAAGGTTGTGTTTGGCACGTTCGGTTTGATTAAAATGAACCCCGGTGCGATTGCTCTATAAGTGTGGTTAATGCAATAATTTTACAAGATGTGAAATAAGTCTCTGATATCCCCAGAGTGTGTGTGTGAAGCTTTAGCTCAAAATACCCCATAGATTATTTATTATAGCATGTTAAAATTGTTTTTGAGGGTGAGCAAAAATCTAACATTTTTGTGTGTGTCCCTTTAAATGCAAATGAGCTGCTGCTTCCGCCCCCTTTCAGGAAGAGGGGCGGGTCTTCAAGAGCTTGTGTTGTAACCCGTTCTCACTCCCAAGGCGTCAAAATCCAAAGCATGGTCAAGTGCCTTCCGCGTCACAACGAATTCACTAAAGGTGCTCCTAGGCGTCATTTTTCGATGCACTGAGTGCTCCATTCATTTCAATAAGAAACCTTTGGCGTCATACACAGACACATTTAATTCTTTGCGTTTGTAAAAGCAGACATGGTTTTATTAATATTTAAAGGCTCCCTTTATATTTTGGAGCAACTAACCCAACTCCTACCCTAAACCTACCCATATCTAAACAATATAAAACACATAACAGGCAAATAAATGTACAGTCACAAGTATTTATTGCAAAAACTGACCAATACTGTATAGTATTAGCTCATGTTGCATTGCAAGACTTCTGATGTCATACGATATCTTCATGTGAAGAACTGAGTTGATCTTGATGTTTTAATCGCTGAAATGATGATCCCGCTTCACCCGTGATGTGAACGAACTCATTCATATCTCATTCAAATAATTCAAAAGACTCTTGAGCACGACGCGATCGGTCACAAGACACACGAGAGCCAATGACATTTCACTATGAAATCTGAAGTACGGGGGCAATATTTGAAATTTGATGTATTTGTTCATGATCTTCGGTGGATGGAGATGCTGATCGCTTTTGGGGATTTTCTTCAAGCAAATCAATCGTTTGGCCTTGGAAAACTTGGATTATTTAACTTTTTTGAATAACTCGTGGATGCAGACGTATGTTATATCCTGTGTTTTATATCATGTTCACACACATGGGTAGGTTTAGGGATGGGGTGGGGTTGGGTTACATGTTAAACATGTCTAATTAGCGTAAATCAAATAAATGTAAATTAAATTATGCTTACTGATTAAATTGAGAATCACACTCCAACATGTCATAATGGCAAAATCATAAACCAATAAAATTTCACCATGACGATAACATTCCCATACCCAGTGCATTGTATTAAAGGCCGACTTCAGTTCGGCCTTTAATACCATCATGCCTGATCTCCTCACAGCCAAACTGACCCAGCTCTCCATACCATCCTCAATCTGTCAATGGATCTCTAGCTTCCTGACAGACCGGCAGCAGCGAGTGAGACTGGGTAAACTCACATCCAGCACTCTTACCATCAGCACTGGTGCCCCCCAGGGGTGCGTTCTCTCCCCACTGCTCTTCTCCCTGTACACCAATGACTGCACTTCTAAAGACTCCTCTGTCAAGCTTCTGAAATTTGCAGATGACACCACTGTCATCGGCCTTATCCAGAACGGTGACGAGTCTGCTTACAGACTGGAGGTTGAACAGCTGGCTGTCTGGTGCAGTTATAACAACCTTGAGCTGAATGCGCTCAAAACGGTGGAGATGATAGTGGACTTCAGGAGGAACATCCCAGCACTCCCCCCACTCACCATCATGACCAGCACTGTGGACGCAGTGGAGTCATTCAGGTTCCTGGGAACTACCATCTCTCAGGACCTGAAGTGGGACAATCACATTGACTCCAATGTGAAAAAGGCTCAGCAGAGACTGTACTTCCTTCGTCAGCTGAGGAAGTTCAACCTGCCACAGGAGCTGCTGATTCAGTTCTACTCAGCTGTCATTGAGTCGGTTATATGCACCTCCATCACTGTCTGGTTTGGTTCAGCTACCAAATCAGACATCAGGAGACTGCAACGTACCATCCGGACTGCAGAGAGGATTATTGGTGCCAAACTGCCAACCCTCCAGGACCTGTACTCTTCCAGAGTGAGGAAGAGAGCGGGTAAAATCATCACAGACTCCACTCACCCCGGACACCTCTTGTTTGAACTGTTACCGTCAGGACGGCGACTCCGATCCCTGGCCACTAGAACATCTAGGCATAGGAACAGTTTCTTCCCACAGGCCATTTCCCTCTTGAACAGTTAACCCCCCCCCCCCCCCCAAGGCAAATGCCTGTAAGTGCAATTATTCCCACTTTTTAGTGCAATATCTCCTAAACTCAGGTGATTACTTATATTACTTATATTATTTATTATTTATATTTATTCTCTCCGCCCAAATACTGTAAATGCTCATAATCTACGTCTTCTGACTAAACGTAACCGTGACCTTATACTGTTCATATTTTTCTTCATATTTTTATTCTTAGAATTTTTTATTACCTTTTGTTGTATTGTATTGTTTATGTGCACTGGAAGCTTCAGCACCAAAAAAAATTCCTTGTGTGTGAAAGCACACTTGGCAATAAAGCTCTTTCTGATTCTGATTCTGATTCTGATCTGTGTATGACGCCAAAGGTTTCTTATTGAAATGAATGGAGCACCCAGCGCGTCGAAAAATGACGCCTAGGAGCACCTTTAGCGTCTTTATTATGACGCGGAAGGCACTTGACCATGCTTCGGGTTTTGACGCCTTGGGAGTGAGAACGGGTTGTGTGTTAGCAGCTCCTATTACACAGACACACACTGAAAATGTCATAAACTGTTTGGTCTTTTATGATCAAACCGGAGTCGGTCAATGATGGAGAGACTCAAGAAGAAGAGACGACGTGTAGAATGAGACAGGATGTTTCTGAAGGGATAGTTCAGGAATTTATGATCTTCAGTTATTGATTAGCATATTCTGTCATGATAATCTATTAATTGCTTGTGTGTATTTCGGTCAAAATGAAACTGTTTACAGCGTAGCCTTCTCCTCTTTTAACCATCACAGGATGATAAGCACTCGTGGGCTGAAAACATGGGGATTCGCTCCGGTAAATAAATGTGATTATCCGTCCCAAAACTTGTTTAAATGTGGCCAGTATACCTTCAGAAAATGTGTTTATCTACCTATTCTTGGAGCCAGTTTGGGCATTTAATGTTCCTGCTGGGTGTTTTGTTACTTATTGTGATTGTCTAATTAATCACTGTTTGACTTCATGTTATCTCTAAATGCCAGAAAGTTTCAAATCCACTTTCTGGGGTTTTCTGGGAGCAGATTATCATCACGTGAGTGTTTCAGACTCTTAGGTTGCATGTAAATGTCTGCTTTCCATTGTGTCCAATTGGAAAATATCAAGGCAAAACATCTGGAAAGAGTTTGTATTTGAAATGGATCTAATGTTGGCAGAAACGAAGGCAGAGTTGTCAGATGTTAGTGGAAGATGTTCATATGAGAGTTTGATGAGGGGAACTTTTGGGGCTTGCTTTTTCCCCCAGAAATGTTGGAATGAAACCGAATGATCAGCTTCAGGCTTTGAAATGAGACGAACGAAGCTTGTGCGTTTTCCGTTCCTTTAATGTGATATCAGGATGTCTGTGTTACCCAATGAGTCACCAGAATATGGAGATTCATATCAACCATTTCTGTGGTTATGAAACCAAAGGAAGAGGCTCATGAGGGCAAGAATTCCCCGCCATTGTCTTCTTTAACAAAACCGCGTCCCAGATTCTTTTATTTAATTAAACATGTATTTGGTTTGTAATTACTTCATTCTATTAAAGAAGAAAGAACATCGTATTGTGTCTTTTTATTTCTTCTCCGGAAATTTAAGAGATACTTAAATGAAACCAAATGGAGAATCCATCATCAATGCAAAGCTCCAGAATGGACCCGATTAAAGGCTCATGAACTACATTGTTTTATAACGTTTCCTGCGGAGCACTTATAATGTTAGAAGGATTTTTACATCAAAAAATTGTTGTAATTTAGAAACACAAGGCATTTTTCCTATCCTGACTCGATCGCTCTGTTTGAAGGGCCGTGTCTAAACGCCCACTGCTGTGATTGGCTGCTGTCGGACGTCAGTGTAAATGCCCACTGCTGTGATTGGCTGCTGTCGGACGTCAGTGTAAACGCCCACTGCTCTGATTGGCTGCTGTGAGACATCAGTGTAAACGCCCACTGCTCTGATTGGCTGCTGTGATTGGCTGCTGTGAGGCATCAGTGTAAACGCCCACTGCTCTGATTGGCTCCTGTGATTGGCTGCTGTGAGACATCAGTGTAAACGCCCACTGCTGTGATTGGCTGCTGTGAGACTTCAGTGTAAACGCCCACTGCTGTGATTGGCTGCTGTGAGACATCAGTGTAAACGCCCACTGCTGTGATTGGCTGCTGTGAGACGTCAGTGTAAACGCCCACTGCTGTGATTGGCTGCTGTGAGACTTCAGTGTAAACGCCCACTGCTGTGATTGGCTGCTGTGAGACGTCAGTGTAAACGCCCACTGCTGTGATTGGCCACTGTGAAACGTCAGTGTAAACGCCCACTGCTGTGATTGGCTGCTGTGAGACGTCAGTGTAAACGCCCACTGCTGTGATTGGCCGCTGTGAGACTTCAGTGTAAACGCCCACTGCTGATTGGCCGCTGTGAGACGTCAGTGTAAACGCCCACTGCTGATTGGCCGCTGTGAGACGTCAGTGTAAACGCCCACTGCTGATTGGCCGCTGTGAGACGTCAGTGTAAACGCCCACTGCTGTGATTGGCCGCTGTGAGACGTCAGTGTAAACGCCCACTGCTGATTGGCCGCTGTGAGACGTCAGTGTAAACGCCCACTGCTGATTGGCCAGTGTTTCAGTGTCATTGACCAGCCCCTGTATATGTTGATGCTGATTGGTCCCAGAGCTCCTTCCCATTATAGCTGCTTTCATAATCACTCACAAATTTAGTCACTTTGCCTAAAAGTTTGTATCGTTGGCACAGTGTACTTTTAACTAATGAAGTTTGTCCCATCATATGTGTTTTCATTTCTTTAATATGGTAATAACGTCAAGAAAAAATTAATTGCTGAAGATAATTATTTATGTGCCCTATTCATCAGAGGGAAAATTAAAAAGTTTAACTAAACAAATCAGAGGAGGACACAAAATTATGTCTTGCTGTCCCGGAAATTAAAATGGCCTGGCTAATTTCTAATCATAATCTTGAAATATGAAAGCAGACAGCAGTGGGTTACTGCGCAGAAATAAAGCTCTTTAAATGCAGATGTCTCTTGTGTTGGGACTACGTTAAAGGGTTAGTTCACCCAAAAATGAAATGAAAGCTTTAGCATAAGTTCTGCCAGGAAGACTTAATTGTTACGTCACTTTAACTTCTATCTATCCATTCACATTCTAATACTTGGGTATAAAAGATCGGTACTTACTCATGTTTGAGTTCGCAGATGCTGACGCTCCAATTCACCGCCATCCTCCCCACCACCTCCAAGTCAAATCCTTCCCAACTCCACCCCACCACCACCAGGATGGTCCCTTCCATACCTCACGGGGGGGTCGGCTGCGCCTCTGCCTTCATCTTCAGGCAGGATATGCAGAGTCCATACCCTCTGATTGCGAGCTACGGACGGGGCTTATGCCAAAGTACTTTATTGCTTGCTGGGTTGTTAATAAATGGATCATTGTCACAGTATTTATTCTCCCGAGTCTTTCTGGCAGAAATGTATGTCATTAATGAATCTACTACCCTACCCTAATGTCGTTTCACACCCGTAAGACCAAAAATAACAAAAACGACGACTTTGTTAAGCATTTCAGCAATTTGACACACGATCCGAAACATGAATCAATTCAATGATTCTTAACCGTTTGAATCTTTGTTTGTGGACTGAAAACAAAAATCGCTGAAATCAGGTGACATTGGCGAACCAAATCACAATGCTGAATAAAGTCGTAGTTTTTGTTATTTTTGGACCCAAATGTATTTTGGATGCTTCAAGAGACTCTAATTAACCCACTGATGTCTCATATGGACTACTGTGATGATGTTTTTATTCCCTTTCTGGACATGGACAGTATAGTGTGCATACACTTGCATACGCTCTCGGACTAAATCTAAAATATCTTAAACTGTGTGTGAAGATGAACGGAGGTCTTACGGGTGTGGAGCGACATTAGGGAGAGGAGTTAATGACAGACATTTCATTTTTGGGTGAACTAATCATTTAATAGTTTTTGATGCATTAACTGAAACTGCATTGGTGGATTTTTAGTTCCCAGCAGGGGTGGATAAAGTACACAACTTCATTACTTGAGTAAAAGTAACAGTACTGCTGGTCAAATATTACTCCGTTTCAAGTGAAAGTTGTCAAAAACTATTTTTACTGGAGTAAAAGCACAGAAGTATTTGTTTTCAGAAGTACTTAAGTATCAAAAGTACATTTCTTTTTTTTATGTCAGCACATTATTGTATTATTGTTGTATTAATGCACATTATGCCATCATAGTTTAAGCCAGTCAGTGACGCTCCATCTGACACACTAGCAGACGACTAACTTAAACTCATTTAAATACTTGTAGAAAAGTTACAAAGCTGCTGTCACTTTAAGGCCGAATGCACGGATCCAATACACTGACACACATCTGATATTCTCACACTGTTCACCTTCACTGAAGACAGAATCAACTTTGTTTATGTGAATACTCCACTAAATGAGCATTTGGACATCCGTCTTCCTCCATTTTGCTCTAAACTATAAATCAGTGTTTAATAAATGCTGTGAAATCATTGAACTTCACGAGACTCTACAAGAGTGATTCCTGAAAGGCTTTCTGCAAAAACCCAAACACCTTTTAAAGAAGAAAAAAATCATCCACTGACTTTCAAAGCTGCGACAGAAACGACTTTCCACTTCGAGGACCTTGATAGAAATGTAGTGGAGTAAAAAGGACGATATTTGTCTTTCAGATGGAGTGAAGTTAAAGTCAGAAGTTTACAGAAAAAATAATACTCCAGTAAAGCACAGAGACTCAAAAAGTGTCCTTAAGTACAGGACTCGAGTAAATGTGCTTAGTTACTGTCCACCTCCCAGCATGCTTTGCATTTTACTGAATTGGTGAATGTTGAAATTCAGTATTATTTTATGCATGCATGAGTAAAAGCACAGACTTATGTTGTTACAAGAGTTTTTCAAGGTTGCGGGATGGTTATGTTGGGAACGTGGTGTTTGCGAGCAAACGCAAAGTAATGACGAAAATTAAATTGTGCCATTTTAGATTTTTTTTTTTTTTTTTTTGCATTATGCATTTGAAACAAAAATGTGTTTTTCATAATTTTGCAATGCAAACATTTGTAATGGTGCTGAAAACAAACTCCATGTTCTTCAAGCAAGATACTTGTTCTTGCTTTTTCTTCTGGGTGAAATATGAGCTGAAAAGCGTAGTGGTTTCCATAAAGTCCGCCTTGTGATTTCTGCACTGTAAAAAAATATTGTTGGTTAAACTTTAAAAAGTAAGAAACCTGTTTTCCTTAAAATTTTGAGTTTATTGAAATTGAGTTGATACAATGAAGCAAATTGGTTTAATAAATAGAAACTCAACATATTATTGTATCTTAACCACATAATTTTTTTTTATAAATCATTATTTTGGGGGATATTTCACTGCGTCATCACAAATAAAACACAATTACCCAATATGCTTCTTTTAAAAAATAAAATCTTTTAATAATCTTTGAATAAATGTTCATTGTATTAACTCAAATTTTTAATTTCAATGAACTCCAAATTTTAAGCCAACCAGGTAACTTTTTGTTTAAATCTTTTTTTTTTTACATTCTAATTGCATAACGTTGTGCACTGATTTGTCCCCAGCCCTGCCGAGGAGTGTGATGGCTCTGGTGAGGCAGCCGGTGTGATGGAGATCTGTATAGTGTGTAGTAAGAGAGCCGCCTCAGGCCCGACAGGGCTCTTTTCTTCTGAGCTGCTGTTCTGATGGGCTTCCTGCTGTCATTAAAGACTCGAGAGAATCACAGATGAACCCTCACTGTCTCACACACTTACAGATCACATGCACAAGCACTGCTGATCGTCAAAGAGCATGCAGAAACAGGCCAACAGGGGAAACAAAAAACTGACAACCGCCTGCTCAACCCCATGAATTCAAACCTGGATTCAGGGTGTTGGTTTTAGTTCAGGAGCCGTTAATAATGCTGGCAAAACCCTGACGCAATGAGCGATATTAAAATAACACGTCTCTTGCGTGATACCCAGAAATTTTGAATATCTAATATGATTTTTGACCCGTAAGGTGGCCAGAATAATAATCATACACTGTGTGTTAATAGGCCAGAGGAGAACTGAGTCTGGTTTCTCCAAGGTTTATTTTTCTCCATCATGCCCACACTCATGTGTATGAGCTTTAAAGGGATAGTTGACCCAAAAATGAGCCTGTGATGTTCATCTGCTGGGCGTCTGAGATGTAGGTGTGTTTGTTTCTTCAGGAGAACACAAATGAAGATTTTTAACTCCAGCCGTTGCTCGTATAATGTGTGTCAATGGGGTGTATTTCTATGAGAGTAAAACACACAGACATACGAATCCATATTAAACCCTGCGGCTCGTGGAGACACATTGATGTCTTAAGACACGAAACGATCGCTTTCTGTCAGAAACACAACAGTATTTGTGTTATTATTACCTCATATCAGACGAAGCTCATCTAGTGATCCCAGCGACATTACTTCTGCTGAAGAAGGTCAAAATACCGGCGCGATCATAGATATTGTAACAAAGTACGGACGACTGCCCGCACACACACACAAAATAATACGTGGGCAGCCCCTCACGGACGACTGCCCGCACACACACACACACACACACAATAAAACGCGGGCAGCCCCTCACGGACAACTGCCCGCACACACACACACATAATAAAACGCGGGCAGCCCCTCACGGACGACTGCCCGCACACACACACACACACACACATAATAAAACGCGGGCAGCCCCTCACGGACGACTGCCCGCACACACACACACACACATAATAAAACGCGGGCAGCCCCTCACGGACAACTGCCCGCACACACACACACACATAATAAAACGCGGGCAGCCCCTCACGGACGACTGCCCGCACACACACACACATAATAAAACGCGGGCAGCCCCTCACACACACAACAGAACGTAAACAAAACATAACATAAATCCAGGCCTGGTCCTCTCTTGTCTTCCGCTGCCTTCTCTCCTCCTTTTATGCTCCCGTCCCTCGGCCGCGAGACGAGACCGGTGTGTCGCGCAGCGGGTACTCATTAACACTCGTCACCGGCCCGCTCTCGCGGTCCCTTGCCCCGCTGCTTGCCACAAGATATATTTACATAGATGCCTCATTAATGCCTGCACGGATTTGTCGAATGAGGCATCTATAAACCCATCGTTTCATGTCTAACCTCTACCCATAACTGTCCCCCCACTTTTGAGAATAGACATGAAAATGCAAACTTAAATGGCTGTAATTCAAGAATGCATTGGAATATAAACCTAAATGTCGTCTTGTTTAAAAAAAAAAAAAAAACAGATTAATGCTGGAGAGAAAGCAAATCAAAATATGAAAGTATGAAAAAGTTATGGATGTTTAATTTAACTGTAAATGAAAAATACTGTACTAAATATTTCTTAATTTATATAAAATATATATTTTAGAAAAACAAAATTTACTCTGAAATTACCATCACTTCAAAGCCATGTGTCTAACCAAGTTGTGTTCCACATTTGAAGTTGATATCCCAAAAATGGAAGTTCCCATGAGATTTTTTTAGGCGCTGTGCCAAAAGTAGCCACCGGGTGTCATCCACATTCCATTGATTGTTTTTTAAAAATGCATTTTCCTGTACATTTCACCAAATATTGAACCTTGAGACTCTGACCTTTCCGACGATATGTGTTTTGTCAAGATTAGAAAAGTGTTTGATTTTAAAGTAGTTAAAATACATTTTGTCACCCTCTTTCTCTGTGTGCACCTACATCTCGGATGCCTTGGGGGTGAGCAGATAAACATCACATTTTCATTTTTGGGTGAACTATCCCTTTAATAATCATGTCAGTTCTTCTCCAGCACAGAGGAAAGAAATGCCACTGGAGCAACAGCTGTCATCAGATCACACTAGCGCTCGCGATCAATATCACAACATGTTTTCTTCATCGCCTGAGATAAAGCCATAGGTCAGACTGCCATACTCGATGCTCACTGCAACGACCGGAGAAGAAAAAGATGACTGAAGAATCTATAGCCAGGGTGTTTCTCATCAACTTCCTGCATGTGGAGAAATAAAAAACACACACAAGCGAATCAAAAACTGCCATGTAGTGAGAGTATACACTGTAAAAATGATTTTGAAAATAAGTTACCTGGTTGCCTAAACATTTTGAGTACATTGAAATTAAAAATTTGAGTTAATACAATGAACATTTTTTGAGATTCAACAACCTTTTAAGGCAATCAGGTTACTTACTTTTTTAAGTTAAACCAACAATATTTTTTTACAGTGTAGGGTTATCAAATGAATGTGAAAAGATCTCAGGACTTTATTTGCGTATTTGCATCTGGGAGAAACAATATTAAAGAAATATTTTATATCTCTTAGAGACAGGGAAGAAAAGATGCCCTTCAATGTCATTTATTGATATTAATAAATATTAAGAATATGCAAAACACCACTTCTCATATTCCTTTCATTTTTCCCAGCTTCGTAATTTTCATGTTTGTTAAAACCGTCTGTCAGCGCAAGCTGTGATATGAATGAAAAGGTGGTTATTTTCCATCCCTGCAAACCTTTGATTATATCACATGTCAAACTGCCTTTAATTTCAGGAGCAAGTCATAATGTGTTAGTCTGACACTGACATGTTTCCAAATTTCACTGCCAGAGAATTCTGCACTTTGTGTGCCATTTATTGCAAACCCACAAATAACTTCTTGACCTTATTTCTCGGTCTTTGTTTTGATACTGGATTATATTATTCATAAATATTGGACACATTATGTTTGATGTGTTCTGTCATTATACAGTATATGAAGTTCTCACTGAATTACTTTATAGAAACATATAACAAATAGGGAAGAGAGCATTAACATATTTCTGACAATATGCATTTCATATGTAATACCACACAGAGAATAAAGAAGAGCTTGTTTCAAAAACACCACTAATGAATGGATGGATGGATGGACGGATGGATGGAAGGACAGATAGATGGTTTGATAGATTGGATGGACGGATGGATGAAAGGACGGATGGATGGATGGATGGATGGATGGATGGATGCATGGATGGATGGTTTGATAGATGGATGGATGGATGGATGGATGGATGGATGGATGGATGGATGGATGGATGGATGGATGGATGGATGGATGGATGGTTTGATAGATAGATGGATGGACGGATGGATGGATGGACGGATGGATGGAAGGACAGATAGATGGTTTGATAGATGGATGGACGGATGGATGGATGGATGGATGGATGGATGGATGGATGGATGGATGGATGGATGGATGGATGGATGGATGGATGGATGGATGGATGGATGGTTTGATGGATGGATGGATGGATGGATGGATGGATGGATGGATGGATGGATGGACGGACGGATGGATGGAAGGACAGATAGATGGTTTGATAGATTGGATGGACGGATGGATGAAAGGACAGATAGATGGATGGATGGATGGATGGATGGATATAGATAGATAGATAGATAGATAGATAGATAGATAGATAGATAGATAGATAGATAGATAGATAGATAGATAGATAGATAGATAGATAGATAGATAGATAGATAGATAGATAGATACATACATACATACATACATACATACATACATACATACATACATACATACAATTCAGTTTTAAATACAGTATATTGTCAAGATATTGGGACACCCCTCCAAATCACTGAAATCAGGGCTGAGTCTGAAATCGCCCCTATACCCTCAAATCGGGCATTATTTGAGGGGACAGCCATTTGTAGTGGTGTCCGAAACCATAGTGTACATTATTGAGTGCACTCATTCACCACAATATCGAGTGTACAGCCGATGGACACACAATGGCTGTCCGAATTCACTCACTCGTTTTCATTCACTCCTTCAAGTGGACTAACGATTGGAATAGTGAATGAGGGTTTAGGGGGCGATTTCGGATTCAGCCAAAGTGTTCCAATCTCTTCATGGCCACAGGTGTATAAATCAAGCTCTAGGCCTGCAGATGCTTCTACACACATTAGTGAAAGAATGGGTCGCTCTCAGGAGCTCAGTGAACTCAAGCGTGGGGCCGTGATAGGTTGCCTCCTGTGCAATAAGTCTATTCCTGACATTTCCTCACTACAAAATATTCCACGCTCAACTGTTAGTGGGATTATAACAAAGTGGAAGCCATTGGCAACAACAGCAACTCAGCCACGAAGTGATAGGCCACGAAAAATCACAGAGCGGGGTCAGCGCATGCTGAGGGTCACAGTGTGCAGCAGTCACCAACTTTCTGCAGAGTCAACAGCTCCAGACCTCCAGACTTCTGTGGCCTTCAGATGAGCTCAAGAACAGCGTAGAGAGCTTCATGGAATGGGTTTCCATGGCCGAGCAGCTCATCCAAGCCTTACATCACCAAGAGCAATGCAAAGCGTGGGATGCAGTGGAGTAAAGCAGCCGCCGCTGGACTCTAGAGCAGTGAGACGTGTTCTCTGAGGGACCAATCACGCTTCTTTGTCTCACAATCCCATTGACGAGTCTGGGTTTGGCGGTTGCCAGGAGAACGCGAATTGCCTGACTGCATTGTGTCAAGTGTAAAGTTTGGTGGAGGGGGGATTTTTTCTTTTAGGGGTTGGATTTAGCCCCTTAGTTCCAGAGAAAGGAACTCTTAATGCTTGAGCATAACAAGACATTTTGAACAATTTCATGTTCCCAAATTTGTGGGAACAGTTCGGGGATGGCTCTTTCCTGTTTGCAACATTGCAAAAAGCGTCGCTCCATAAAGACATGGATGAGGAGTTTGGTGCGGAGGAACTTGACTGGCCTGCACAGAGTCCTGAGCTCAACCCGATAGAACAGCTTTGGGATGAATTAGAGCGGAGACTGAGAGCCAGGCCTTCTCGTCCAACATCAGTGCCTGACCTCACAAATGAGCTTCTAGAAGAATGGGCAAAAATCATAAGTTGTGACAAAATGTTAACAAAATTTTTACTTTAGCTCATTTTAATAAAACTGAACAAATCTTGTTTTGAGTGTATAAAGAACCTTTTGAGCAATGGAAATGTTTTATGGGTGTTAAAGGTTCTTCATGGAACCATTGATGCCAATGAGGAATCTTTATTTTTAAAAGTGTCAATGACAGTCTCGTGTGACCCACTGCATCCTCTCTGTCATGAAGAAACAGGCAGTTTCATCATGTAGTTTTCACCCGCCCAAATAAATTGGCAGTTTTCTCTTTCTCCGAATGTGTGACGTGTATCTGTGGGGAACAGCTGGTGCTTGTTACGCCACTTGATGATCATGTGCATTTGTTTTGACAGGAGCCCCGGATGTCTGTTGCTCAGATGAATCCTCATGCTGGATACTGTGAACATAAGCTGCTTTACCATTAGCATACTAAACGCTCTAAATAGCACGCAGGATAACACTATGATAATACTACTGTACTACTGCCATATTATTTCACTGAATTATAATATATTGCTCACAACCCTGTGCACAACAGAAGGTTTCTGATGGTTCTCTTATTGACATTTTATGTTTAAGATACACAGTTGTTAAAAAACCCAAATCTCATCCTGCATACTACTCAGAATATTTGATTTGGCAAAGTTTATGTCTAGTAAGAACTCAAAAACGCTGATCAAGGCTGGGTCATTCCTGCTGGAAACATAAAGTGGAGAAAATAAAACTTAAAGCTACACTGTGTGACATTTTCCCCCATCTATTGGTGAAAAGGTATATGACCATCCAGTGAATAATAGTTTCTGTTCCTCTCAATTCTGATTTCGTTTTAACTCCTACGGTGGCCGATTTAGTGTTGCTTCAACTCAAGTGATGAGGTAATTTTTGAAAACGATTATAATTTGCAGTTATTTAATTTGCCAAATGATCTATGATCAATTTAATCTATGTAAAAATGAATAATAGTTTTACGTTTTCGTTATTTTTTACCATTTCATTGCTAACATCAGCTATCAGGTTCCCAGACGAATGCAAGCTAATCTTAGTAAAGTAACTTTTCTCAGTGCTATCGTTATTCTGTATATTGTACGACATCACTAGCGTAAGGCAAACACATTATAATGCAATTAAAATATTAATCTCATGTTATCCGTCATAGAACACGGATTTATGTTATAAGGTAAACAATACTTTTTCATCATTGACGCGAGGAAAACTATCCTAGACGTCGTTCTAGTGTTATGCTCAGCACACCATGATATAATTAGCGAGCAACAATAAAACTTCCAATATACACAAATAGGCTGAATTAATATTACCTGTCGAGAAGAAAGCAGGCAACGTCGGCGTTCTTTTTAAAATCGTTGCTCCTCATGAGCTCTTTCCATCTTGGAAAGGCCACTCCAATATTTACTTTTGTCTTGTTGATTTGCCCGTTGCGTTGCCGTCTTAATTCTCTTTTCCGCTTCCTTGGCGACTCTGATACATATCCCGCAATGTTACTAGGTCCCCGACCCGGGTCGAATTCGGTAATCAATTGTTCCGGGAATATTGCGGGTCCGACGTGCAGTGTGAAAGGGGCTTAAGAGTGATCCTCCGTCATCATATAGCAGCCTCAAGCAATCCTCCTCTTCACATTCGACACGGTGCCATCGAGTGTTAAACGCGAAAAGCGAAGCTTGAATTTACGGGTATGTCCCTCTTTGGCTACTGTACTTTCAAGATGGAGGAGCAACATGGCGACCGCCATCCGAACCCTCAACACGTATGTATTTTCAATATTATAAAATTACGAGAATGCATTATTACTTGAAAGAAGTAACTATACATTAATGAGCACATATATTTTTGAAAGAACTAAGTGATTTTAGCTAAGAATAAACTAAAAAAGTTACACTGTGTGATATTTTCCCCCGTCTAGCGGTGTAAAGGTTTATGACCATCCAGTGAATAATAGTTTCTGTTCCTCTCAATTTCGATTTCGTTTTAACTCCTACGGTGGCCGATTTAGTCATGGCTTCCAGTTCGACCTCTTCGGTGAGTGTTGCTTCAAGTGATGAGGTTACCTTTGAAAACTATTATAATTTGCAGTTATTTAATTTGCCAAATGATCTATGATCAAATTAATCTATGTAAAAATGAATAATAGTTTTACGTTTTCGTTATTTTTTTTACCAGTTCATTGCTAACATCAGCTATCAGGTTCCCAGACGAATGCAAGCTAATCTTAGTAAAGGAACTTTTATCAGTGCTGTCGTTATTCTGTATATTGTACGACATCACTAGCGTAAGGCAAAGTTTACATTGTAGGCTATATCATTTTCTCTAATGACCTACCAGTGCCCCAGGTGTAGGCTAGTCATAATAAGGTGTCATAGTGTGAAATATATTTACATCGTACAAAAATACGTCTTAAATGAATAAGATTACAGGACAGATGTAAAAGTAAAGGTGAATGTCTAGGATAATGCTAGTGTAAGTGTAGCTGTTTAGAAACAGACTAGACTACATTAATTGTGTATACAGTAAAATAAATGAACAATAACTAAAAGTTAAAGTGCCTACAAATATAGCCTACAATTTATAATGCAATTAAAATATTAATCTCATGTTATCCGCTATAGAACACGGATTTATGTTATAAGGTAAACAATACTTTTTCATCATTGACGCGAGGAAAACTATCCTAGACGTCGTTCTAGTGTTATGAACAGCACACCATGATATAATTAGCCAAGCAACAATAAAACTTCCAATATACACAAATAGGCTGAATTAATATTACCTGTCGAGAAGAAAGCAGGCAACGTCGGCGTCCTTTTTAAAATCGTTGCTCCTCATGAGCTCTTTCCATCTTGGAAAGGCCACTCCAATATTTACTTTTGTCTTGTTGATTTGCCCGTTGCGTTTCTTTATTCTCTTTTCCGCTTCCTTGGCGACTCTGGCAAATATCCTCGAGAATAAGAGTGATCCTCCGTCATCATAAAGCAGCCTCAAGCAATCCCCCTCTTCACATTCGACACGGTGCCATCGAGTGTAAAAACGCGAAAAGCGAAGCTTGAATTTACGGGTATGTCCCTCTTTGGCTACTGTACTTTCAAGATGGAGGAGCAACATGGCGACCGCCATCCGAACCCCTCACCCGTATGTATTTTCAATGGCATATCATAAACTTACGAGAATCGAGAATACTTTATTACTTGAAAGAAGTAAATATACATTAATGAGCACATATATTTTTGAAAGAACTAAGTGATTTTAGCTAAGAATAAACTAAAAAAGTTACACAGTGTAGCTTTAAAATACACTTTTGTGCAGTCATGATTGGGTGATGTAAAACATTTGAAAACATATTCTCGTCAAGCTCAGGTAAATAAATGTGTGGCAAGCAGCGGGGCAAGGGACCGCGAGAGCAGGCCGGTGACGAGTGTTAATGAGTACCCGCTGCGCGACACACCGGTCTCGTCTCGCGGCCGAGGGACGGGAGCATAAAAGGAGGAGCGAAGGCAGCGGAAGACGAGAGAGGACCAGGCCTGGATTTATGTTGTGTTTTGTTTACGTTTTATTATGTGTGTGTGTGGGCAGTCGTTCGTGAGGGGCTGCCCACGTTTTATTATGTGTGTGTGTGGGCAGTCGTTCGTGAGGGGCTGCCCACGTTTTATTATGTGTGTGTGTGTGTGCGGGCAGTCGTCCGTGAGGGGCTGCCCACGTTTTATTATGTGTGTGTGTGTGTGTGGGCAGTCGTTCGTGAGGGGCTGCCCACGTTTTATTATGTGTGTGTGTGGGCAGTCGTTCGTGAGGGGCTGCCCACGTTTTATTATGTGTGTGTGTGTGTGTGTGCGGGCAGTCATTCGTGAGGGGCTGCCCACGTTTTATTATGTGTGTGTGTGGGCAGTCGTTCGTGAGGGGCTGCCCACGTTTTATTATGTGTGTGTGTGTGTGCGGGCAGTCGTCCGTGAGGGGCTGCCCACGTTTTATTATGTGTGTGTGTGTGTGCGGGCAGTCGTCCGTGAGGGGCTGCCCACGTTTTATTATGTGTGTGTGTGTGTGTGGGCAGTCGTTCGTGAGGGGCTGCCCACGTTTTATTATGTGTGTGTGTGGGCAGTCGTTCGTGAGGGGCTGCCCACGTTTTATTATGTGTGTGTGTGTGTGCGGGCAGTCGTCCGTGAGGGGCTGCCCACGTTTTATTATGTGTGTGTGTGTGTGTGTGTGTGTGGGCAGTCGTTCGTGAGGGGCTGCCCACGTTTTATTATGTGTGTGTGTGGGCAGTCGTTCGTGAGGGGCTGCCCACGTTTTATTATGTGTGTGTGTGTGTGCGGGCAGTCGTCCGTGAGGGGCTGCCCACGTTTTATTATGTGTGTGTGTGTGTGCGGGCAGTCGTCCGTGAGGGGCTGCCCACGTTTTATTATGTGTGTGTGTGTGTGTGGGCAGTCGTTCGTGAGGGGCTGCCCACGTTTTATTATGTGTGTGTGTGGGCAGTCGTTCGTGAGGGGCTGCCCACGTTTTATTATGTGTGTGTGTGTGTGCGGGCAGTCGTCCGTGAGGGGCTGCCCACGTTTTATTATGTGTGTGTGTGTGTGTGTGTGTGTGGGCAGTCGTTCGTGAGGGGCTGCCCACGTTTTATTATGTGTGTGTGTGGGCAGTCGTTTGTGAGGGGCTGCCCACGTTTTATTATGTGTGTGTGTGTGTGCGGGCAGTCGTCCGTGAGGGGCTGCCCACGTTTTATTATGTGTGTGTGTGTGTGCGGGCAGTCGTCCGTGAGGGGCTGCCCACGTTTTATTATGTGTGTGTGTGTGTGTGGGCAGTCGTTCGTGAGGGGCTGCCCGCGATTTTACTTTCGTTTTGTTTATTTATTTTGAATTAAAGTTTTTGAACGTTCGCCGGTTCCCGCCTCCTTCCTTCCCATCTACGAACCTCGTTACAAAATGTAACCATTTATAAAAATAAAAAAAACTAATTAAATTGAATATCAAAAATGTTTACCCTGTTAGGAACAGATACAAATGCATAAAAGGCTAAATCCTTTTGTAAAGTACTACATTATTAATACTTTTATTGTCACTCAGTTATCCGTATGTTTTTTCTTTACTTTTTTGCTGCTGATTTAATAAAATTATTGTTTTAAAAAAACTGCTTAACAGGGTGAACAAACTGATAATGGTGGACAAAATAAGAAAGCCATTGAAAGGGAAAGTTTTCAAAAATAACGGTGGACAATACAATGAGGAACAAGCTAAAAACCTTGATTATTCTAATTGTTCAACTAAATGTAATAACTGAAAACATATATTTACATTAGAGCGAATCATTTCTGATATACCCAACAATGTAAAAGTCATGTATAGTAAGTTTCATATTTATCATGAAATTGAGCTACACAGGCCTGGAGACAGAGGAAAAATGGGTCATTCAAAATGCTGTAAAATGTCTCAAATAATATTTTTAATCAACTTTAATGTGCTTAACATTCAAACTGGTATGATCTGAGGACACAAAAGGCTCCGAATCCCAGGAATGACGTTTGGTGCTGAAGTTTCAGACATTCAGGCTTGTGTGTTTGAGTGCGTCCAACTCAGACCATCAATGGTGTGAACTTGGAGAGGGACTGTCTGATAGTCTGACCAATGGATGAGAGTTTTATTAAATAAAAAAAATCTTTTTTGCAGTTGCATTCAGTGGATAAAGCAGAGCTCTGCGTGTGGAACAATCTCTTGAGTTCTTAAGCTGACTCAAAAATGACAAGTTTTGAGGGATTTTTTAACATGAGAAACAGAGGGAGACGGAGAAGGATACGTGCTAATCACACTGAACGCCTGCCAATGCGTCGGCCCTTTATCACGCTCACAATGGGGCCACACTGACATTAAGCTCCATCACTGTCAGCGAATCAATGGGGAACACATCATCTATCACCTGACTTCAGAACGCACAACTCTTCTCTTCCTGTCGTCCTCTACAGCTGATACGGCAATGGCAGCTTTTCTCAGTTCAGCCAGAGAAGGAGAGTAAAAAAAAACGAGTCTGGTTTTATCACGTAATATAAAAGATAAGAGACAGAGAGCCGGCTGAGAAAGGTCAGGTTTAGACGGTTAAGCAATGGGCTGAACTGACAGTGAAGGTCACAGAGATGCTGGATGAGATCTGCTTCACTATAATGACATCTGAGCCCCTGAGTTTAATTGTGTCACTGCGATATCTGTCCACCTTCTGGGTTTAGTCCCACAGGAGCTTCTGCAGACGAAGTTTCAATCACGTTTATACTGTAAGGGAAGTTTTAATGCCCATGGGCTCTGATCCTCTGGGTGATGTGCGGTTTGACGGAGACTTGCATGCTTTTTATCAAGAGCTTCTTATATTTACATTTATTCATTTAGCAGATGCTTTTATCCAGAGCGAGCATAAGCAATTAGTCTCAGAGCCAACAATGCCGGGTTTATTTGAAAGCTACATCAAGCATGTATACAAGTACTTCCTGCATGAGCATACAGAAGAACAAACATAAAGCTCAATAAATGCCTTTTGTATTCGAATAGACAGGCACACTAAATTAACTTTTCCTAAAAATAACAGAACCTTTTAGAAAGGGTAAAGATATTGATGTTTTAGGCAAAACGTAAGTTGTATAACTAACAGTAAGTAAAGTTTCCAGATTCATTATTATACTGTAGTTATTAAATCATGTCCATTGCAGTGGTCAGATTTTTACTCGATCAGGGTTTGATGTTACACTAAAATGCATTGTGAACTTTGACCCTCACTCATCATTTCATATGACTGTCCTCATGTCATTTAATTATGATAATACAAACAAAACACATGAAAAACACATGATAAAAATCTTACTAACGCTGAACTTTTGAACGCTCAAAAGTTTAGGGTTAGTGAGATTTTTGTTTTATGTTTAAAAAAAAGTCTAATTTATTTGATCAAAAATACAGTACAAATATTCCTCCGGTGTAGATCATCAGTTCTCTGTGTGAATATATAGTAAAGTGTAATTTATTCCTGTGATCAAAGCTGAATTTATCATCATTACTCCAGTCTTCAGTGTCACATGATCCTTCACTAATCATTCTCACATGAGGATCTGATCATCAACACACATTTATGGTTATTATTATCAAATATTATTATGTTTGGAAACAGTTCATATTTTTGTGTAAACTGTGATACAAGTTATTTTCAGGATTCTTTGATGAAGTTTAAAAGAACAGCATTTAAAAAAAATAATAATATTTTGCAACTTTACAAAATAATATTTTGCAACATGTTGGTTCATTTTTCAGATCAGAATTGAAATTCTAAAAACTACCTGTTCAATTCTCACATCATTGTGTCTCTTGTGTTCATCAAAAAAGCAGTTTCTCATTTCTTTGAGCAAGTTGCAAATGCTTTGGTGCATCAATGCCAATGATTATGTCCAATTCTCAGCTGTTTCCTCCATTATCAGTCGCTCATGTTGATCAGAATGGATTATATCGGGTCTCTGTTGAACAGTCTCACCCCGCACAACATTTAGGCTCAAGCTCATAGCATAAGTCTTTACATGCAAAATGGCTGAACAAGTTATCATAATATGTCAAGTATATTTCTATACTTTCTATATTTCCATTAGACTTTTTTCTAAATCTGTCCTGAATTGGTAAATTGCTCCCAGGTGAATCGTTATCTAACGAAGGTGCTTCTCATGAAACATCAACTAGCAGGTGAATATATATATTTCTACAGCACCGCATGTACAGTCTTTCCTATTTCCTCATTTCTTCTTTAGTTTTTTTTTGTGTGCTATTCAGCGCTGTCTTTTCATTTCTGTATCTTAATGACATGTTCTGTCAATAAAATACAGTACAAACAGTAAAAGTGTAAATTTAAATATTTTCCATTCTCTGACTGTCTTATCCGTACGCAACGACACGAGGACTCGTCATTCTGATGGCACTGACATGTTCATCGACACAGATATTTACTTCTGAGAGATGAACGAAGGATTTTGAGGAAGAGAGTGGCGTTTGCAGGTTATCCATGGGGTTTTGCTATTTGTACACGTTGTTTTGAGATATGCACTTACTGTTTTACAAATTGTGAATTTGATTCGAGAAATGTACCAAAGCGACTGAGAAAAACTGTAATGCATTTACTGTCAATGTGCCAAAAGTACCACAAAAAACAACACGTTCTGACCACGAATTTTTGAACGATACAGTGAATTTAAATTGGATGATAAAGGGGATGACGGTGCATAAAGCACTCTAGAATATTCCTAATGTTAAATTGCAGATGTGTAACTCTGAATGAATGCTTGATGTTTTTTGCACTCGTCTGCGTCATTTCTTCGCACAGATCTATAGCTGCTGCAGATGTGGCTCCAGTAATGCACATCTTTGATGTTTGCAGAGCTTCCCTCAGCCCCAGAGCTCGAGCTCATGCGTTCTGCCTCCAGTCCCGTCATGCGGACTCTGGACATAAACGTCACTCACACCGG
This sequence comes from Pseudorasbora parva, assembly GCF_024679245.1. Classification (NCBI taxonomy): domain Eukaryota; kingdom Metazoa; phylum Chordata; class Actinopteri; order Cypriniformes; family Gobionidae; genus Pseudorasbora; species Pseudorasbora parva. The sequence goes on from NC_090175.1 coordinate 56,481,078, forward strand.
CTGCGTTTACATACACTCTTATAATGCGATTAAAGCTGCCCTGCGATGAGCTCTTGTAAACCAAATACTCTGACTATGTTAATGTGATTTACACCGATGAGGCATAACATTATGACCTTCCTAATATTGTGTTAAATATATTGCTGCCAAAACAGCCCTAAACCGTCATGGCATGGATTGCACTAGACCCCTGAAGGTGTGCTTTGGTATCTGGCACCAAGATATTAGCAGCAGATCCTTTAATCCCTATAAGTTGTGTCCATCCTGTTATTATTTTATCTGCCCTGTTATGTTTGTCCACCCTGTTATTATATGTTATTTATGTTGGTGCTTTCGGCGGGGTAAGGGGTCAGCATGGGCACCCTGACTGGTCAGCGGCTATGCCGCCCCATACGCACCAAACTGAGCTGCTCTGTGTATTCTGACAGCTTTCTATCAGAACCAGCATTAACTTCTGGAGCAGTTTGAGCTCCAGTAGCTCGTCTGTTTGATCGGACCCCACGGGCCAGCCTTCGCTCCCCACGTGCATCAATGAGCCTTGGCCGCCCATGACCCTGTGGCCGGTTCTCCACTGGTCCTCTTGGAGCACTTTTGATAGATACTGACCACTGCAGACCGGGAACAGCCCACAAGAGCTGCAGTTTTGGAGATGCTCTGACCCAGTCGTCTAGCCGTCACAATCTGGCCAAACTCGCTCAAATCCTTATGCTTGCCCATTTCTCCTGCTTCTGACACATCAACTTTGAGGACAAAATGTTCACTTGCTGCCTAATATATCCCACCCACTAACAGGAGCCGTGATGAAGAGATCATCAGTGTTACTCACTTCACCTGTCACCTGATCAGTATATCCTCATAATTAGAGTGATAACAAGTGGTTTAAATTGGACTGTATGCTTTAAATGCATTTCTTTCACTCTGGCAGAAACAGTCTAACAAGTCTTATTTTTCAACCATACGATTAAAATAAACAGCCTTAAAGTTACAGCTGCCAAATACCAGAGCTTTGATACATTGTTGTTGTTTGTAAATCAGCTTCAAATGCACATTCAGTCAGATCTGTTTTATAATATGGATTTAACGTTTGCCCTGTAAATAAACAATGTTTTTGAAGTTGCTTTCCATTTGCACGGATGCTGCTTTCCAAAGCCATCAGAAATAGATCCAGGACTTTGATTCTGTCCCACATTGCTGCCAGCGTCTTGACCCAATGTTAAATAATTTGCCTTTCATCAACCTACACACTCTATGACCACTACAGCCAGATACATCCCATAAAACACCCCATATACAGAAACATACCAACCTTAAATGGATATGGACGTTCTGTATTATTTACTCATCCTCACATCATGACTTTTTTCCTCTGTGGAATGTAAAAAAAAAAAAAAGATTTTGAAATATGAAATGAAAAAATAATCACACTTTATCAACTGAATGCAATGTTTCCTTGCGGGTTAATTGTAATTAAGAATAATTTGTTTCTACATTCATTTGGAGATTAAAGGTGCACTATGTAACTTTTCCGTCCGCTAGAGGTCGCCTATTCAAAACAGAGGCGTAGTTTGATGACGCCAAGTCTGAGCGCAGAATCTTGGGACATTGGTCTTCAACTCACAGGCGGTGGGAAAGAATCAGGATAGGACTCGGGCAGAAATCATGTTCATGGATGAGATTATTAACATTACTGTGAAGCAGAGCACACTGAAAAAAATGACTTTGTGGTATGGTAAAATCTATTACATTAATTCATGTAACTATTACATTGTAAAATCAAGTTTAAGTTGGAACTATATATCTTAAGTAAAATGTACACAGTCTATTCATGTAATTACTTAACTGAGAAAAAAGAGTACATTTTATCATATATTTACAAATAATATTTAATGTTTTATGGTCACAGCACATTCACCTAAAATGTTAAGTAAATTTTAATCTGAAAAGCAAAGTACATTTGAAAATGAGCACAGATTTTTCGCAAAGATCCCACTTGTTCAGCGGTGGCAGAGACGGTCATTTTGGGATGTTGCTTTTATGTGGCTGACTTATTCTCAATAAGCTTTGACTTTTCATTGAACGTGAGTTTTAATCACAATAACGGTAGCCAACGCTACATAAGTTCTTATTGAGAATTAATAGAGTTTTTTTATGTCACCATTATGGCGATGAGTGTTTTCTTTAGTTGGGCAGTTTGGCGACTTTTTAATGTTAGTGTTTCTCTCGCTGCTCTGACTGAGTTTGCTGTGGCAAGAAAAGCAGAGAAAACATGATCAGATGCTTTTGGCTGCTTGATGATCAGAATATGATCATTGTGTAGAGGCTTAATTCACCAATCTTATACCTGAGTATGAGCAATATACTATTAACCTTGTTTTATTCTAGAAAAGATCCAGCACAGTTTTAACCAGAAAAGTTGAATACATTTTATAACAGACTGTACACTAAGCACTTTGAACTCCTGCAAGCTTTTCTCACACACAGAGATCAAGATTCAGCCTAAGAATCTCAACAATGGTGACATGCTTCATGCCACAATGCATTCTGGGAGCATCATGCAAAACTCAGAAATATCAGCAATATTCACTTGGGTTTTGTAATTGGATGCAAAGTTACAATCTATAGATGAGTATTGCCAGTGCAATTTACCTGTGTATTTTACATTAAAAATAAGTGGTTCTAGTAAGTAAATATTACTTAGAATAGCCCGAGTAAAGATTACAAGCACTTTCTGTGTGGAAAAAGTTTCCTAGCTTTTTTTAAGTAAATGTCACTCCAATTTTTTTTCAGTGCAGGAGCGAAAGTTGAGGAGATGAGCACGGCCACTGGAGCAATTGAACACAACATACAGCAGGACTTTTATTATGAAGGGACACAGTCACGCTATTTACGCTTTTCCGGTCATGAGTGTGAGGTAACGCTAGTGTAGAAATCTAGACGCACCCTAGCAGCAGCAAATCTAATCTGAGAGTGTTGAGTGTCGTCTAGCAACTCTCAATACATGTCTGAGCTGTAAAAGCCAAACTCTGGTCGGGCCAATCACATCGTGTATAGAGTCGGTGGGCGGGGCTTAACATAATGACGGCCGAGTTGCGCTCCTGCTTCTAGTAAACACAGAAACTGGTGAACGGCGGTCTTTCGAAACAGCTCTGACCGCGACTCTGGAAGACTTGGAGTTAAGCTTTTCTCTGAGAAAAGAACAAAGAACGGCACTGAAGTCATTCTTAAGAAGGGAAGATGTGTTTGAAGTTTTGCCGGCCAGATACGGCGAATTATCTGTCAGCTCTGCTTCTCATTGCTCTGGTTGGTTGTAGCGCTATCCAATCGCGTGCAGAGGGAGTTTGAAAGACAACCGTTTATCCGCCCCTCAGATTGAGCCGTCAATGGTGAGTTTCCAGACCAAACATCATCATGTGGGTCTGGCTTGTCAGGCTAAGGTAACGCAGCTCTGTTTATCATATTAGACACATTTAAGTGTGTTTAAAATGATGTTCTGACATTACTCTGTGCGTTTGCTTAGTGGCTGCTGAGACTCTTGTTCAAAGTGTACCAGCAAGAATGAAAGGAAAGGTGTACAGGACAGTAGTGAGATCAGCGATGTTGTATGGTTTGGAGACAGTTGCACAACCCGATCACACATAAATGCGTATAAATAGTAAGAGTGTGCAATGTCGTGGAATGTATACGCCAAAACTCATTTTGGCATGCAGATGATACGCACTTTATGGCGTGTATATGACACGCTCTTGGGTAGGATTAGGGTGGTGGGGTGGGGGGTTCATATGTATAATACGGCATAAAGTGCGTCTCATACACTCTAAAAATTGCTGGGTTAAAAACAACCCAAGTTAGGTTGAAAATGCACCAACCCAGCAATTGGGTTGTTTTAACCCAATGGTTGAGTTGTTTTAACCCAATGGTTGAGTTGTTTTAACCCAGTGGTTGGGTTAAATGTTGCTTAAGACAACCCAATTGCTGGGTAAGAACAACTCAACCATTGGATTAAAACAACCCAATTGTTGGGTTGGTGCATTTTCAACCCAACTTGGGTTGTTTTTAACCCAGCATTTTTTAGAGTGTATGCACGCAAAAAACAACGTAGCATATGCACGCCAAAATACGTTTTGGGAAAAATAAATTCCATGACATTGCTCGTACTATTTACGTGAGATCCGGCTGGTTGCACTGAGGAAAAGACAGGAGGAAGAGCTAGAGGTAGCGGAGCTGAAGATGTTCTCTTTGGGAGTGACGAGGATGGATAGGATCAGGAATGAGTACATCAGAGGGACAGCACATGTGAGATGCTTTGGAGACAAAGTTAGAGAGGCCAGGCTGAGATGGTTTGGACATGTTCAGAGGAGGGAGAGTGAATATATCGGTAAAAGGATGCTGAGGTTAGAGCTGCCAGGCATGAAGGTAGTCAGTCTGAGAGAAGAGGATACAGAGGATAGGAATAGATGGAGGCAGATGATTCGCTGTGGCGACCCCTTAAGGAAACAGCCGAAAGAAGAAGAAGAGGAAGATATTATATACATATATATATTATGGCGAGTTGAACGAGTGATAGACATGCGTGAAGCGAATGAGACCAGGGACGGGATTGTGTGCGAGCCACACCGGTCTCGAGTCCTCTCATGAGGGAGCTCGGAGGCATTTAAGGACGAGCGACACCAGTCAAGGATGAGAGGACCAGGCCTGGACTTTACGTTGAGTTTTGTTTGTGTTTCGTTATGTGTGTGCGGGCAGTCGTCCGTGAGCGGCTGCCGGCGGTTTATTTTCGTTTTGTTTATTTATTTAATTAAAGTTGTTGAACGTTCGCCGGTTCCTGTCTACTTCCTTCCCATTACTATGAACGTTATATATATATATATATATATATATATATATATATATATATATATACATATATATATATATATATATATATATATATATATATATATATATATATATATATATATATATATATATATACACACTCTAAAAAATGCTGGGTTAAAAACAACCCAAGTTGGGTTGAAAATGCACTAACCCAACAATTGGGTTGATTTTACCCAATGGCTGAGTTGTTTTAACCCAGCCATTGGGTTGTCTTAAGCAACATTTAACCCAACCGCTGGGTTAAAACAACTCAACCGTTGGGTAAAATCAACCCAATAGTTGGGTTAGTGCATTTTCAACCCAACTTGGGTTGTTTTTAACCCAGCATTTTTTAGAGTGTATATATATATAGAGAGAGAGAGATTTATTTTACTAAATATCTTCTTTAGTGTTCCTAGTTTAGAGGTGAGTAAATGACAGCAGAATTTTCCATTTTGGATGAACCTTCTATCCACAATAACTTCCCAGCTCTCTCACCGGAGCATTTCAAAGCTAGGCTTAAAACACTCTTTATAGAAACGTATCCTAAACTGTGAAAAAACTGACACACAAGCCTGAGAACTAATGGGACCCGCTGTGGCTTTATGAGAGCGCTGATGAGGTGCTGTTAGCTCCAGGAGCCTCATCTCAGTATCTGTGCCATCCGCCGCCTCTGTGATTTCAGGGCTGGGGGGTAATAGTTGGTAACGGGTCATGATGACACAGGAAAGTAAATCTGCCTCACTTCCCCTCCAAGCATTACACTGATCACAGCGGTCCTGAGGTCCCGAGCCACAGATATCTGCTCTTTCACTGCATAGGTGCGACTGCACTCAACTGTGTCACTCCGGAGGAACATTTCATCGCTCCGAGGTTCTGTCCTAGCTCCGGAAAACTAATTTTATTAAACTTTTTTTTTTACTAGTTTTCAGTTGAGTTTCACTGACTAAAGTATCAACTTTATGTATGATTCAAAAGTGACAGTTAAAGGGTTAATTCACCCAAAAATGAAAATGCTGTCAATAATCACTCACCCTAATTTGGTTGGACACCAGACCTCCGTTCATCTTCACACACAGATGAAGATATTAGTGTTGAAATCCGATGGCTCAGAAAGGCCTTCATTGACACCAATGTCATTTCCTCTCTCAAGACCCATAAAGGCACTAAAGACGTCGCTACAAAGCCCATCTCACCAAGAAATGTATTCTTATTAAAGCTACTAGTTATTCAATCAAGAACAGTGAGTGATTTTCTGTTTTCTTTTGTTGTTGGATTCATAACAGCAGATACAACAGTAGGTACTGTATATCACGCTGCTGTCACTTTAATACACAGATCTAATACACACATGTGATTTCTTTCCCTGCTGTTTATGCTCACAGATCGACTGTGTTAATGTAAACTTTGTGTGTGTTTGACAGTTTAAGTGTAATAAGACGTGAAAAAGAACTTAAATATTCACGGGACGCTCCGTCTTTCTGTGTGCGTGCTTCGTGTGTGTGTGCGTGCTTCGTGTGTGTGTGTGTGTGTGCTCAGAAAACCATATATCAGAAGTTTAGACTGATATGGCTTTAAAACGCATCAGATCATAAACTCTCATGATGATGAAGAACTGCAGTGTCACGTGAGCGTGATAGAGATGCTTTAGTTTCTGGCAGAATATCTGAGGCACAAACTGTACAGGCTCCGCCCTCTCCTGGAAAGTGGGTGGGGAGAAGCAGCTAATTTGCATTTAAAGACACATGCATGAAAACAGCATGTTTATCCTTCCACTCAAAAATGGGCTTTTACAACATGATTTGTGGGGTATTTTGAGCTGAAACAGCACACACACATTCTGCGGACACCCATAGACATCTGGTAAAAAGGAGTATAATAGGTCCCCTTTAACCATTGTTAACTGTCCATCTGCATTTAAGTTGATTAGTTTGAAACACTCCTCAAGTAAACAGGTGAGTGTGATGTTACCAATTTAGAAACATGACAATTTGTTTTCCTCATTATAAATGCTTATTATGAACATTATTATCAAATACATTTATCCACATTTATTTTATATTGTAGCTCTTTATTTTCACGGTATGACAACCATTGACTCATTTGCATCTGTATCTGTCTCTTTCCTAAAATACATTTAAGTAGCATCTGATCCTGCAATGAAACACATCTGAGAACTTTCCAGAGCAAAACCTGAGAAATTGCATTTTTTAACTGAGCTAATAAAACAACAACAGACCCGATTGACATCTGACAGTAATATATAACTCAAAACATGTGGCTGAATGGAGGATGAAGATGCACAGCAATGAATGCATAATACATGCAGTCCTTATTTTTTCAGCTGCATATTAATGACAAGCAGTTCTCGTCCCGGCTGTCCTCAGACAAGAAATATTCTGTAACAATCGAGTTTCTGCTTTCAATTTTGTCCTGCATCATTGTGAGCAGATGGAGACAGACTCAGATTTGATTGGACAGCTGCCTATAATTGATAGACCAGCATCTGCTGTACTTTAGGATTCATGTGCCAATAGCCTTGTGCTGAAGGGGAATATTCCCACAGTTCATTTAGAGAAGGAGAAGTGCACGGACACTTTTGAAACTGTATATTCATTCACATCATGCACACAGTCCTCTGTACGCTATTGAGAACTGTGTGCTTTCAGATGTGTTGAGAATGCTTCATATTTGATAAAGAAATACATAAAAAGATGTTTTGAGCTTTAATGTATTAACATGCAAAATTGCACATTGCTTATCTCAGTCAACTCCGCCCCTATTATGCTATTTTAAATGTTTATTAAGTTTGTTTTGGAGTCTCCTGATATGTTTACATGCATCCAATGTCAAAAAACGTCATGTTCTCATAATAAACATTACACATCACCTCATTTCTCAAAGAGTCTGAAAAGGGTTATTTCGTGATTCAGTCTCTCTAAACCCTGCTTTTTCTATGAACCTACTCTGCTCTGATTGGTCAGACGGCCCAGTCAGTTGTGATTGGTCTGCTCTGATTGGTTCCCGGTCTGCAGTGGTCAGTATCTATCAAAAGTGCTCCAAGGAAGGACCAGTGGAGAACCGGCCACAGGGTCATGGGCGGCCAAGGCTCATTGATGACCATGGGGAGCGAAGGCTGGCCCGTGTGGTCCGATCAAACAGACGAGCTACTGGAGCTCAAACTGCTCCAGAAGTTAATGCTGGTTCTGATAGAAAGCTGTCAGAATACACAGAGCAGCTCAGTTTGTTGCGTATGGGGCGGCATAGCCGCTGACCAGTCAGGGTGCCCATGCTGACCCCTGACCCCGCCGAAAGCACCAACAGTGGCCTGGGCCGTACCCAGGATTTTCTAAATACCGAGGTCCAAATATGAATTTTGGAGGGTTAAAAAAAAAAAAAAACATTTCCCTCCTTTGCATATGCATTTTAAGACATAAGAAAATCAAAGAATCAGCTTAACTGTAGCTTTAAAAACCACGTCAGTGTGCAGTATAAACTATTTTAAGAAGACAACAGATTTTTATAAATGAGAATCTAGTTAAATGTTGCAAACCCTGTATCTTTTCTCTTTTCAAAGCTGAGCTTTGCTTGAAGCAGTCTTTTCATTTTTGTCTGTATCAGTAAAACAAAGTTGTAAATGTAAAAAAAATGTAAATGAAAACCAGGAAAAGAAAACGTTATTAGTTTGCATCCCTGATTATTAAGTCAGTCGTTTAACATTTCTATCATTAAATAGCTGTATAATATTCCATGTTTTGTTTACTTACATTATCCCGCACATCGTCTAACTCTGCAGCTTCTGTGACGTGCCACTCCGACTGCTTTGATTGGTCATCTCATGGGCAGATTTTTCAACGTGTGACATCACACTACCGCGGGAGCGCTCTCGCGGTGTTGTGATGTCAAACATCAGTCGTTGTTCGAAGTGCCGGTTGGTGGTTGTGGCATTTGTCCCGCCTCTCCTCCACTGTGATTGGACATTGATGTTCACCCAAAGTTGAACTGTGGACGCTCAACGCGTAAAAATGGACAAAGCCTGCCAGCTGTTGGCGCTATTGAAAAGTGCGGCACATCCATTGGAAACAATTGAAAACATACGCCGGGCGAGGCGAGAACACCTGTTTGTACACGCCGCCTTAATAGGCTATTAATTTGCAACTTCTATTATATACACCTCGGAGAATTACAGAGGTCCGGACCTCGGGGACCTCAATGGTGGGTACGGCCCTGACAGTGGCACGTGAGCATCAGAACTGGACCACAGAGCAATGGAAGAAGGTGGCCTGGTCTGATGTCCTTTGATATGTCAACAAAATCAAAAATGCATTTTGAAGCTGACTAATCAATGTTCAGAATCTGGTCTGGAAATGTATATGCAAATTAGGACATATATAATGCATCCTTTGCATATTCACACATATCATTTCAAAAACTTAGACAAAAAAAAATTGTCTTAGTTTCGAAATGAAATAATACCATTATAAAACAGGAAAAGTGCACAAATAACACAAATATATCAAATCATTATGAACGCCAATGGAAATGAATAATTAGCTGTATAAAATGGCAATATTTAAACTTGATGTTTATGCAAAAATACTTTTCCTTTAATTCAAAAGTATAATCGTTTCACGTCTTCGTCATTATTCCACCCCAGATGACACGGTGTCTTCATTTATATGCAGTGAATGTGAGCGTAATTTGTTTGGTAAGGTGAGAAATGACAAAATAATTAAGCACAGTTCAGCTCTCTGTGTTGCGCATACAGGATGAAATGAGGTATTAAAGAACGTTTAGGAGAAATAAATAAAATAACAGCAAGGCTCAGTGGGTCGCGCTCATATTATGAGTAACAAATCATCTCCTACCAGTCACAGCAGTTAAAATTAGTATTATTGCACATTAATAATGGTGTCTTGATCGGTATGATTATGTATATGGACATCTCCCTGTGCTCTTGCTGGAATGCTTTTATCAAATATAATGACAGAATACTGTGGCAGAATGGAAATGGCTGTAATAAGAGAAAAACACAAGCACGCAGATGCTATTATATTATTCTGCTGCGCACAACAGCATTTCAATCGCAGAGACATTTCAGGTACATGAACACACGAGAAAAAATATGCATAATTATTGAATGGATTGTTAACAACTATGATAGACTATAACAACATACTGCATACATTTCCAGCCAAAAGAGCAGAGAAACTAAATGAAAAATCTAAACGTCGCTGAAAGCCTGAATTAAAGGAATAGCTGAAAACTGTCAATCTCAACACATTCTTTCTTTGGACACAATAGGAAATATTCAGAACTCAAGACCCTTTTCCATGTTCTTTTCCATGCAATTACTATAAATCTGCACTGAGGCTCTAAAAATTATGCAAAAGCACCATAACAATTTATTTTATTTTTTTCTGAGCAATAAACCATTGTGGATTTCAGGTTTATTTGTTAGCTTGAATTTTACTCTTGAGAAAAAAAAAACATTCAAAAGCAAAAAAGCTTATTCAGTCAATTATTTTTATTGAAATTAGGTATCTCAATCCACATCTTTAGGAGTTTCTTTACTATTATGCTGTTTTAAAAAAAGTTTGCTTTGGAGTCTCCTAATATATTTACATGCATCCAATGTTAAAAAAAAAAATCCTCATAATATACATCACACATCACCTCATTTAGTCAAAAATGGTTTATTTGTAGACTCTCTAAGCCCCGCCTTTCCATGAACCTGCTCTGCTCTGACTGGTCAGTCGTCAGTGGTCATTATCTATCAAAATACCAAAGAAACTTATCTGAAATTGAGATAATGCAAGGACAAATAAATCTAAATGTCTACTTTTATGTTTACCACAAATAGCAAATCACAACCATCCAATCAATTCCCAACGGACAAAATCATACCCTACCCTACATTTGTTCTTGTTTGAGAAGCATTTAACTCGATATACGGCAAAACAGGAAAGAAAAGACAAGGGCAACATGCTTTACATGTTGACTTAGTAAAAATTTTCAATTAGATGAAGTAGCTAAATGATATTTGAGAGTTTCAGCCACTTTCCTGCTGGTGTAGGCTATGACTTAAAGGAACAATATGTAATTTTTCACCGCTAGAAGTCGCTTATTCAAACAGGCATAGCCTTACATTTTACCATTATTATAAGAAATCTAGACGCACCCTAGCGGCAGTAAATTTAATCTGCCCGCGAGTGTCATCTAGGAACTCTCAATACCCTTCTGAGCTGTATTCGCCTAACTCTTGCCGGGCCAATCACATCGTGTATAGAGTCGGTGGGCGGGGCCATAATGACGACGGCCAGGTTGCGTGTGCGTGCTTCTAGTAAACACAGAAACTGGCGAACGGCGGCGGTCTTTCGAATCAGCTCTGACCGCGATTCTGGAAGACTTGAGTTAAGCTTTTCTCTGAGAAAAGAACAAAGAACGGCACTGAAGTCATTCTTAAGAAGGGAAGATGTGTTCAGAGTTTAGCCGACCGGATACGGTGAATGTTTAATCTGTCAACGAGCTCTGCTTCACCTTCGTTGCTCTGGTTGGTGTAGCCCTATCCGCCCCTCGGATTGAGCCGTCAATGGTGAGTTTCCAGACCAAACATCTTGATGTGGGTCTGGCTTGTCAGGCTACCGCTGTGTCCCTTCTTGTAAAAACGTCCGGATAGCTTCCTGGTTCTATGAAGCCCCTCCCTCAGAAATACGCAATGTGCTCTGATTGGTTAGCTGGCCCACGTGAGTTGTGATTCGATGAATGTCTCCAAACAGTTGTCTAATAAAACACAATATATTAAAGCATCTTTGGTGTTTCCATAGTTTCTACAAAATAAAACTGGAAATCGAGGGTAACGCGTGCATGATGTCATTGATAGTGTTTGTGTCCTGGTTAAAATCGCATATTTCTCTGGATTTAAACATTCTTAAAAACATCTGGGATAAAGTTAGTAGGCCTACACAATGCAAGTCAACAAAATATATAACGCTGTTCTAGTGTTTTTTTGTGTGTGGATATTTTAATCCTAAAATATTACATATTGTTCCTTTAAGAATTCAATTCTTTATTAATGAATTATTTTGGTGTTTAACCATAGACCTAAAATGGATAAATGGCTACCTTTCTGCAGAACTAAATACATACTTTGGGGACAACAGCCTGTTTGTGTGTGTGTGAATTATGTTGTTTTCTAATAAGAAACATTTGAACAACAAAGAGAGAGAGAGAGAGAGAGAGAGAGAGAGAGAGAGAGAGAGAGAGAGAGAGAGAGAGAGAGAGAGAGAGAGAGAGAGAGAGATCCTAATTTTTCTTTTCACAAAATGTTTTTGACAGGCTGCTATTCACACACGCGCGCATAGAGAGAGAGAGAGAGAGAGAGAGAGAGAGAGAGAGAGAGAGAGAGAGAGAGAGAGAGAGAGAGAGAGAGAGAGAGCTGGATTCGCTACTTTCATTCGGCTCACTGAGGTTTCAACTAGCGACACAAGCGGCTGTCTGTCACTTTCACCTGCTGAAAATGATCCTCAAATTCACCTGTCTGCTGGGATTGCTGCTCTGCGGCTGTCAAGGTAAAGATTTCAACATTTAAGTGGGCGGTCAAACAGCGGGCACAAGTTGGGCACCTCCATCTCTCTGCATCTGTCGAGACTGAGGGAAAATCGGGTGGTTTTCGGTGTTTTGTGGATGGATACTGGATGATAAAGAGCAGTTGTGCTGCTATTCCAACGTTGGGAGAGTTTGTGAGGGGAATACAAGCGTGTGGTTGATCCCTTCGCGTTATGTATTGTGATTTATGATTGACAGATGACGTGTGTGGTAAATTCGCGGGTTCTGCAGTTCAGTTTAACGGTCATTTTCTGAGGAGATCGTCACTGCAGCGTTTCTGAAATATACCAGTTTATTTCGTGTCATTTACACGAATAAATGTAGTTTCAGCATTATTATACCATCTCACTCTTTTCAAATCGTCATTTGTGTTAAATTAGGCTATTTGTTATCTTTTATCTTAATAATTCGATTGATTTATGTTTGTTCGCAAAGCTTGTTCCCTGTTTTATTTCCGTCTGTGTAACTTGATGGATTCATTCATAAGAACGCGCGCTGTAATGTTTTATAACGGTCGTAAAGTACGAAGAACGCTTATTAAATCTTGGCACGCGCGGTGACACTTCATCGCTTATATTTACAACGCGCCTGATTTATTTCAAAAGCTGTTTGTTGTTTGGTTTCTGTGGATGGACAGTGTTTTCTTACACCATATAGACTGTGCTGGAGAGCGTCAACGCGACGCGGTAAAAAAAAAAAAAAAAAAAAACTAGAAAGCGACCGTTGTAATGAACGAAGCTAGGTGATCGGACGCCACATTTTAGAACTAATTTGTTTACTTCTCGACGCGCGACAAAGCTTCCTTCGTCATAACGCTCGCGTTATAGACGCGTCGCGTCGCGTTGGATGAATCCAGTGTCTTTGCAGAACGACAGGTGGAGGTAGAGCGCTTTAGTGTCCTCAGTCCTTTTGCAGTGCAAGCGTATAAACATCCCTCTGTTCTCCACCATCCAGATCTCAATAAGAAAATGCGCTGGGATTTTCTGTAAAGATTTACAGCCTGTCTTAGTCTTATCGATCTAGTTAGTAGGCTATATAATATGAATGGTTTCGCCACCAACCAGTGGCTGCTGAACGAAGAGTTTTGGCAGACATTGTTCCTTTTTTTTTTCAATTAATACATTTCTTGCTATATTTATGAAATTTAACCACGCTTGTTTGGTCCCCCCCACATGGAAAGAACCTATATAAACATATATGTTTTAATATAGGATTTGATATAGGTTTTTAATATATGTGACATATATAAAATTGGCCGTTTTCCTATATTATATGTACATATATGTACATATATGCACATATATGTATATATATGCACATATATGCACTTATATGTGTGCATATATGCACCTATATGTTCACCTACACTGTAAAAAAATTAATTACAGTATATTAATGTTAATTATAATTTATTAAACTGTGGAAAAACGGATCAATTATGTTAAATTACACATAAAACATCAAATTTTCAATCAAATTTATTTTACAAACCTGCTGTCCATCTACAGTAATTTACTTTTAAAATATATGTTTTCTATGTACAATAACTAAGATATTATTTATAAAAATGCAGTAAGCACATCAATTCAAAAACATGTTTGCATATTTACAGTATTAATATTTATTTGAACAGAACCACTCACAACTTCAACCTCTAAATTAAGTAGGCCTACTTGTACTTAAATAGCAACCTTTACAGCCAATTTCTGTTAAATTTACAAAATATTGTACAGAAACTGCACATTTACATTATTAGTCATTTTACATAACACATATGTCAAGTTACTTCTGTTGTAGGAAATACAAGCTTAGTATATAATTTAGAATATGCAAAAATATCTACATTAAAAGACAATTATCTTTCTATTTTTATACCGTCACATTGCAGTTATTATTTTACACATGTACAATTAAATTTTATCCAAAGCAACTTACAAATGAAGAGTATGGAAGCAGCAATAAGTGCAGTGACAATTTTTAGTTAGTCTAGCAGTTTTGTTAAACAGAAAAGAGCTAGTTTTAATGGGTCATGTGTTCACAAAAGAATGCATCTTTAGTGGTCTCCTGAAAATGGCTGGAGTTAGTCAGGTTATTCCACCAGCATGGAACAGTCCAGATAAAGGTCTGTGAAAGTGATTTTGTGCCTCTTTGGGATGGCACCACAATGCGCCATTTGCCTTCACAGCGCAAGTCTTCACAGTGCATCAGCAAACACTGATGCCAGTGGCTGGAACATGAGCTTGGATGAGTTGTGTAGCATGTTTCGATAGGAATGGCCTGATCATCCCAATGCTGTACAAGGAAAATCTAAAGATCGGGCAGTTCTAGCAATGTGGTCTGTGAAGATTAACTGATCAGTTATAACACAAAGGTAGGGCTGGCTGAAACCACGAGCACTTCCGTCTTGGCGAGGTTGAGTTGAAGGTAAAGGTCATCCAGGTGAAGGTCGGAAATTTCCATCAAGCAGGCTGAGATGCGAGCAGCTACCGGCTGATCATCCGCTGGAATGAAGGGTAGAGAGATGTGTCAGGATAGCAGTGATAGGAAAAGCTGAATTCTGAATTATTCTAGTTGCAATTATAACAAAATACTATTCAAAACAGCTGCATGATAGAATTTGTTGACAGGGTATCTGCAGGTTTCCCCAAGTCAAATTTAAGACTTTTTAAGACCTTTTTAAGACCATTATGAATAAAATTTAAGACATATATCACGCAATAAAAAAACGCATAGGAAATGCAGAATCACTCAATTAGGCTACTTAAAATTATATTATTTAATTTATTTAAATTGAACAAAGTATTAGTAAACGTATTATTCATAGCTCAGTCCCACTAGGATTAGCGCATATATATATATATATATATATATATATATATATATATATATATATATCTCAATTGACCAAAATTAGTTTTTATTTTGTGGTGGTCACTTCCATAGATTTGCAAACATTTTTTTTTTTTTTTTTTTATAATTAGGATGCAACATTAACCATATTATTATGTTAGATGCACAATAGTCACACATTGCAATAAAACTGACAAAATGCATGAATCTTGTTTTGTTATTATCAAAAAAGGCTGGTTCAGTTGTGTGCGATCTATCTTTAATAACATGATCGCTTAGGGTGGGAACCAACATCTTAAAAGTAAACCACAGCAATAATTGCTTAATATAAGTAAAAGGTTTTCAAGTGATTACGTAATCAAGTAATCGGTCATTAATAAAATTTATTATAAACAAATGACAATAGGACAAATAAATACAATATAAAGATGCATATCTACAAAGAGGAACACTCCACCGTTTTTAGAAATAGGGTTTATTCAACTTCTTTAGACATTTAGATATGTGGGCAAATGCATTTGTCTCAGCGCATGCATTGTTTTAGTTTGGCAGGGTCGCCGCTAGCTTAGCTTAAAATGCATTTCCCCACATATCTAAATGTAGCAAAGTACCAAAGTTGAATAAGCCCTATTTCTAAAACAGTTGGTGTTCCTTTAAGTGTAAGTGCTGTTTCCCCCGTTTGTGTTGTTGTTAAGCTATATTAGTTTGCTTTCACTTTGAGAACATACTAATGCGCAGATCCAGCGCTTACTTACACGTCCCAAACTTTTTAGCTCAAATCAGGATATAGACATATGGATAATGTGTATATTTGATCGTTCAAGAGTAACCTTAGGGTAATGAGCCAAGAAATAACACATTCAATACACTCGCGCGAGCGCTGACAGGCAGCAAACACACGCAGCCTGACATCGGAGTTCGGAGTTTACATCACTGTTATTAACTATTTTAGTGAAATCGGGTATATT
Source organism: Pseudorasbora parva (assembly GCF_024679245.1). NCBI lineage: Eukaryota > Metazoa > Chordata > Actinopteri > Cypriniformes > Gobionidae > Pseudorasbora > Pseudorasbora parva. Next base: position 56,497,361 of record NC_090175.1, read on the forward strand.
ATACTTTTATTTGGTCATTAAGCAAGATGGTGAGAAAGATTCGCCTTCGCGTTCACGATCGCGGAACTGCAAGAACCGTCAGACTCAGCTGAAGAATAAAATCCGTTTTATGCGTCTGTGGGGTACGATCAGAAAGAGGCTCGTGCCAATAACACGAAAGCTGATTGGCTGCAATACACGTGGCATGCTTGTCTAATTTGTAGTTGTACTAGAGCGAACAATAGTTGGTCTAGCGAAAGAAAGAACTACAAACACCACAGAACAAACACACACACACACACACGTGCGCGCGTGCTGCGGGAGGCGAGAGCATTTCAATGAGGTAGCGTTACATGAACGTAGGAAAATTAAGACCTATTAAACATTATTTAAGACCTAGAACGCAGTGCTTCCGCGAATTTAAGACTTTTTAAGGCCTTATATTTTGATTTTGAAATTTAATACTTTTAAGACTTTTTAAGACTCCGCGGGGACCCTGTGTTGAATGAGAAGAACAGTGCCCTTATTCCACACCTGCAATGCTCACCTGCTGTAGACCTCCAGTCTTTCCACAGGACCTGAAATCACACAAAAAAGCATAAAAAAATAATACAAATAAAAAAAATAGGACTATTACATTAATTAAAACATGCCAGCATGTTTTACTGAGACCAAAAACCTCAACCTAATGTGATCTGGAAGACTTAACGTTAGCTGCATCATATAACTCTAGGGGTGTAACGTAACTGTCCAATCATCTGGATCGATGATAATATAATATATTTTCATTTTTCCAGAGCTATATATATATATATATATATATATATATATATATATATATATATATATATATATATAGGCCTATAGTTAATCAATAAAGTTAGTTCATTGTTTCAAAAGATATAATGACGTTAACATAACTACCACATACAACCTTTCAAACTTTATGAATAGCTAAGTTAATCTTGGTTAAACAGATGGAAAATTGAAAGAGGCCTGATCTATAATTTTCAGTGTTTTACTCTCAACGCCAGTTATGTGACTGAACAATGATTAGAAATGTTAACAACAGCTTTAAAACAACCAACAACATCAATGTGCAGCCACACGATATAAATATCATAGAATGAGACTCTTACCTCAGCCCAGTGATCGGTTGATATGATGGCCGCTGCTTGTCAAAAGTCGCTGTAGTTGCCGAGACTGAAATGGCGCGTTATTTTTCCTCACATAGTTCCGAGATCCTGCTCACGGCTGCTCAAATCCAGTTAATCTCACGACTCACTTCACGAGTGTAGCTTAGCCTAATATAAAATCAAATCACCCGCTCTATCACTGTAACGTTACCTCTCAGCAAACTGTTGTGGGCGTGACTAACGGAAAATTAACCGGCAGCAAATTTGAAACTGCGTCACGCGCGCGCGCGCATGCAAGCACACGCACATGCACACACACACACACAGCTGCATTTGCAACTGGATTTGGAAACCCATCAAATGTACATGAATAGATGTGGTTAGGAAATTTAGGGGAGAATTAGTCAGTGCAAAAAATTATCACAATTAGCTTCTTTTTGTTTTGTTTGCAAGACAAGGTTAAAAGATTAGCTACAATCCAATTTATAGTTAGACTAATATGTATAGGCCTAATGTACAAATACTATTATTTAGCCTAAAACAACTCACTAACCAACACATTATCTTAAATGGTAAGTAAAACATGTTGAATGACTGCTGATTTCTGTAGTTAAACATTCGTTTACTTTTTTCTAATTTTACAAAAAAAAATCTGTAAAATATTAATCACACTTTTACGTATAGGCTAAAATTACATATTATTCTGTAAAAATCCATCTTAAAAAAAAAACAGATGTAATAGGCTACCAGAATACAAGCAATTCCTGTAAATTTAATAGTCGAAATTTAAATTACAGCGAATATCTGTAAAACACCAGGCATTTCTTGTATAATGAAAAAACAGGAAAATTCTGTAAAAACAAAAAACAAAACAAATAATACAGACCATAACCTGTAAAATTACATTGAGCTATGACCGGATCCTGCCATGAGCTGAGACATATCTTATATGGCTTATATGTGGATATAAAGAAGCAATACAGGAGACCTATATGGCCTGATATGCACATATATGCACCTCAATTTTACCTATATGTGGAATATATGTGCATATATGCAGCATACATATTATCATATATGTGCATATATGCAGCATACATATTATATATGTGCATATATGCAGCATACATATTATCATATATGTGCATATATGCAGCATACATATTATCATATATGTGCATATATGCAGCATATATGTACATATAAGCTGCATATATGTTTCATATATGCGCATATATCCTCATATAGGTTCTTTCCATGTGGGCCGTAAGCTGTTTATGTAATAGATTTTTCCCTAAGCTATAGTAATGTGTAGTTGTGTTGAACTCACCCACTTGCAGCCATTCAAGTGTGCACTTTTGCATTTGAAAAAGCATTTTTCAATGCACATTTTCATTTACAGTCAGTGACAACTGGGCAGCTTTAAATTTCAGTGACGTTTGACAATGCTTAAAATATAATCACCACCGCCAATATAAATATAGAGATATATAGTCGGAATTGTGTGATATAAAGTCAGAATTGTGAGATATAAAGTCAGAATTGTGAGATATAAAGTCAGAGTTGTGTGATATAAAGTCAGAGTTGTGTGATATAAAGTCAGATTTGTGTGATATAAAGTCAGAATTGTGAGATATAAAGTCAGAATTGTGTGATATAAAGTCAGAAATGAGAGATATAAAGTCAGAATTGTGAGATGTAAAGTCAGAATTGTGTGATATAAAGTCAGAATTGTGTGATATAAAGTCAGAATTATGAGATATAAAGTCAGAATTGTGTGATATAAAGTCAGAATTGTGAGATATAAAGTCAGAATTGTGAGATGTAAAGTCAGAATTGTGTGATATAAAGTCAGAATTGTGTGATATAAAGTCAGAATTGTGTGATATAAAGTCAGAATTGTGAGATATAAAGTCAGAATTATGAGATATAAAGTCAGAATTGTGAGATGTAAAGTCAGAATTGTGTGATATAAAGTCAGAATTGTGAGATATAAAGTCAGAATTGTGTGATATAAAGTCAGAAATGAGAGATATAAAGTCAGAATTGTGAGATGTAAAGTCAGAATTGTGTGATATAAAGTCAGAATTGTGTGATATAAAGTCAGAATTATGAGATATAAAGTCAGAATTGTGTGATATAAAGTCAGAATTGTGTGATATAAAGTCAGAATTATGAGATATAAAGTCAGAATTGTGGGATATAAAGTCAGAATTGTGTGATATAAAGTCAGAATTGTGAGATATAAAGTCAGAATTGTGAGATGTAAAGTCAGAATTGTGTGATATAAAGTCAGAATTGTGTGATATAAAGTCAGAATTATGAGATATAAAGTCAGAATTGTGTGATATAAAGTCAGAGTTGTGTGATATAAAGTCAGAGTTGTGTGATATAAAGTCAGATTTGTGTGATATAAAGTCAGAATTGTGAGATATAAAGTCAGAATTGAGAGATATAAAGTCGGAATTGAGAGATATAAAGTCAGAATTGTGAGATATAAAGTCAGAATTGTGAGATATAAAGTCAGAATTGTGAGATATAAAGTCAGAATTGTGTGATATAAAGTCAGGCTTGCCTTTTTTATCTTTTTATTCTGTGGCAGAAACAAGCTTCAATAAAAAATACCCACAGTTGGCTAGCAGCAAGTGTTAATTTCTTACCCTGATTATAAACATAGTTGGTGTCAAATCTGTGCTGATCAATTCAGAAATGCAATGTAGAGCATGTATGATTTGTTTGGATTGGCTTTATGGATGTTAATGGTTGACCAGCTGTTCTCCGTGATCATATCTGTGTTAAATACTAGGTAGTCAATGAATTCAATTACACACATTGGCTGCGTCCAAAACAGATGTCAGCTGCCAATAGTCAGCCAGTGGCTCGCTACACAACATTTCTGCATTAAATGCACCTCTAGGTCTTAGATCAGAGATTTCCAACCTTTCTGAAAGCTTTGTGATGCTCATAAAGGCCGCAGGACTGGATTATAGTACATATGGCCATGTGGCCAGGTCTGGGGCCGAGTATGATACGTTGGGCTAACTCAAAATATTTGAGGTAATATCAGATACTGGGCAGTTTGACCAAAAATCTGTATTGGTCAAAAATCATATTGGGCGCAAAATTTAAACTGGTATACAGGATGAACCGGTTTACCGCCCAGCACCAAATTATCATATTCCAAATTTTAAGTGAGCAGAACGATCAAGTTTTGAGTTTGTACTCATTCATGTTAATTGCTCCTCATACATTAGCTAACTCATGTATTTTAATAGTAATTAACATACTATTTAGTTAATTCACTTTTTTATTTTGAGTTCTTGCAAATCAAATGAGCTATTTACTTCACTGTAAACACTAACAAGTTGTCACTCAAAAAAGTTTGTACTCGTACATTTGTATTATTCTTAACTTGAAATATTTGAGTACACAGATTCATACATTTAACTTAATATAATTAAGTTACCTCAACATAAATATTTTGCTATAGCGATAACAAACTAATTCAGAAAAAGCTAATTTGCTAACGTGTTAACAATAGCATGGTTATAGCACTTGAGAACAGCAACTTAAAACATGTAACTGCCACTTGTCACCATGATGGTAACTCTCTAAAAACTCAAATTAACAGAAACTATTCTAAATTAGCATAAAACACATTAATCACTACTAAGGGCCCTATTTTAACGATTTGAGTGCACGAAGCTCATGGCGCAGGTGCTCTTAGGGCGTGTCCGAATCTACTTTTTCTAGTTTAACGCTGAGAAAAACAGTCTGCAAGCCCGGAGCATGGTCCATGGCCGTCCCTCGTCTCTTAATGAGTCATGGGTGTGTTTTGGGCGTAGGGTGTAATAAACCAATCAGAGTCTCATCTCCCTTTCCCTTTAATTTGAGTATTTACTCTCCCTTTCGAGTGCCATGGGCAAAGCATGCTGGGAAATAAAAAAAAATCATAATTATAAGTTAGTCATAATCAGGACATTGGCTGGGAAAACAATTAAATGTCCGACAAAATGAAATCTTTTCGGTCAAATTGTCAGATTAAAACTGCCTCTTATCGATACCGTAAAGGGGGTCGCACACCGGACGCGGAGCTCGACGGCGCTCGGCGGCGCGCCACGCAGCGTCTCCGGTATCGCACACCGGACGCACACATTTTAAAAGGCTACGTTTATTATACATTTCCCCAAAATATGTTTAGACTTTATTCAAGCTGTTGAACTCAGAATGTAAAACAAATGTGTCTTGTAGCAAAGGTTTAAATCAGTATACCTTAACGATAATATACTTTTAATATAAAGCCTTGAAATGGCGCTCTGTGGCGCGGCAGAATTTAGAACAACTTCCTGAGTCGCCGCGGACAGGTGCCGAATGCCGCCACCGGTGTGCGTACACTCATTGAAAACAATGTGTTCGAATTTTAAGAAAATCTCGCTGCAGAATCGGATAAAGACGAAGCAGCGAAGTCGCCTTGCGGAGAACAAGGTTACGCGGCTTAAGCGCATTGCAAGTTGTGGAGAGACACTGGGAACTTTTGATTTTAAGTCGGCAGCTGCACAATTCAGCACTGCAAAAAAGCGTAAAAAGTCATTTGTTTGTTCAAGTTAATTTGACAAGGAGTCATTTCACACGGTGGCCAATTTGAATGTTACCAACTAAATGAGACATACTGAGTTTATTATAAAATGTATTAATTGCGTTTAATTATTGCATCTAAACACAATAGTGTTGTGCCAAGAATTTTCACGTGAATAAAGGCGTATAGATTTGCACACTTTGCTTAATCCCTGGTCTAGTCTGTTAAACGTGTCAGAAGTTCTGGTTTCTCATCTGCCCTCGTAGCCTATTTTTTCTCTCATCAAAACCGAATACCATCAGTACATCGAGAGCAGGGACAGATTTTGTGCATTTTGTTTCGTGATCTGACCGGAACAAACAGAAAGTCTCTGCAACGGCGTTAAGCGTTAGATTAAAGCGCTCGTCTGTGTGAAGACTGCACGAGCCGCGAGAGAAATCTGCAGCACTGATAACAGCGGCAACGAGCGATCGCCTCTTATTTAACAAACGAATGAAATTATACTCTTCTAGTTAACCAGAGATGATTTGTTTGTATTAGTTAGGGTCATCCGTGAAGCAAGATGTTTTAAAAAAGTGGTGGGGACATGTCCCACCTGTCAAAAATTGGTTGATTGACGCCAATCGGACGTTCATGTTTTTTTTTTCCGTCTATTTGAAAGTTAGGCTAATAAACATGTTGCATATACGGCCTGATTATGTCATTTTTTTAAAGTTACATAAACTGCTTTCAGGAGTTTTTGACCGGCATATCATCAAAATGTCCGGAAAACGAAACCCCTGCCGGTCACCTTGACCGGCACCATTTTTTTCTAGCGGAAACTCTGGTCTAAATTAAAGGAAATTAGTTCATACAACTCAAAAACAATGAAACAGTTCAGTTTACATAAAATACGTCAGTGCTGTGAACTCGAAAGAAAAAGTTAATTTAACTGAACTAATTTGTTTAACTTAAGTTTGTCTTACTCAAAACAAATTAAGTATTTTGAGCGTTAGGGTTAGAATCAATGATTTAGACTGCGCTGGACACTTACTTCATAGATACTTTCAGATATCTGAAGCATTTTTGAGGTTACAGACACAGCCAGTGAAAACTGAATGGAGGTAATGAAGTTATTTATTGAAGATGCTGTTTGTCAGTCAGTGGCTGTGAACAGCAGATCTGTTATTATAGGACAAAAGAAATGTGCAATGTTGTCAGAATCAAGTGTCTGTTTTTCTTTGCGCATGTGTGTGTATGTGTGTGTGTGTAAATAATCACCTGAATATGGAATGTCTGCAGTCAGGGGCGGACTGGCCATCTGGAGCACCCGGGAGTTTTCCCGGCGGGCCGCTGGACAATGTGGGAGAATAAATTACAGTAAAATGATGTAGACTATATCCTTCCGTCAGCCCAGACGAATGGCGAGCATAAGCGCTCGAAATGTCAAAACGCTTGAGATATCCTATCAAAACGAAGGATACGTGATTTATTGTCCAGTTAAAGGTGCAGTGTGTAATATGTATGAGGATCTATTCACTGTCAAAAAAAAAGTACATTCCTGGGACAGGACCCTAAGGTACAAAACCGAAAAAGTACTAATATCTACCTTTAAGGCACTACAATGTACCTTTAAGGTACTAATACGCACTCTTTAAGTACTAATATGTACCTTTTAAAGTACTAGTATGTACCATTTATTGGTTAGTAAGGTACAAAGATGTACCTTTTTACTTTTGTACCTTAGGGTACCGCCCCAGTGACAGCACTGTACCACTGAGAGTGTTGACAGAAATGCAATATAATATACATAACTTTTAGGGTTGGGTACCGAACTCAGTAAGGGTACCAACCTAATTACATTACTATTACAGAATCCAATTCACATTAAATCAATCTGTGCCAAAATGAGAACGCATCTGGGGATATCTAGTGTCTGTGAATATTAAACATTTGAACATGAGTTTCATTTGCCTCACACACACTGAATCGCACGTGACGGTCGCTTGTTTCCATCTCATACGAGGACATGAACGCATGAACTTCATCTCCAGAGCCGCTCTGAGAGTCACTTCATCAGCATTTTACCGTTTTATTTGAGGAAAACTACCATCATGTCATTACCACAGAAACTCAAAAGATCTTCACAGCAACCAGTCAAAATAAAAGTTCTGTTTAACTTGGCAAATATATCCAGGGCTCGAATATTAACGCTCGTCCGGGACAAGTGGATTTGTTGAAGGGACACGTGAAAGAGAATTTTACTTGCCCGACCAGACAAGTAGTTAATTAAAGTGTCAAAAACTAAAAATATCTAGAGAATCAGCAAAATGCACAAATGATTCTGCATTCATCAAATGTAAGTGGCGATTGCTAGTGGATAATAAAAATAAAAACAGCAGGGTTTTTCCTACATTAAAATTTTTTTGGCGGCCGCCAAGACAATTTTTTGTCCTGCCAAAGCCTTATTTGATGAGTTAGTGATTTATATATTGATGTGGATGACTAATGCGCGTAACAGGGCGCACGTTAAGAGAACGAGTGTCAGAGAACGAGCAGAGAGCCACAGACTCTGTCTTCAAAACGATCACCGTCTGAGCTCTTTCTCACTCACACATATCAATCAAAATCAGCTGAACTTACACAATGGTAAAAGGTCGGAAGACTGACTCCATGTTCCACGTGGCGCGTTTGCAAATTTTTTTCCTTGAATTGCTGTTGGGTGTGAATTGTGCTTAATAAACGCACCTCTGGACGTTTTGCACACGCAGCGGCCATAAACCATACTTTCAAATACACGGAAAAATATCCTAATAAAGTGTTTTCTGTGATGACAAATCTTTTGCGTTGTTTTAACAGTCTGGATTCACACAAACACATCCGCTATTGTCCGATTCACGAACTAATGACTCATTTTAATGAACTGATCTGTCCAACACTGAACTCACGAATCAGTGTGTAATCATTTACTCACAACAACCCTGAAATGAGAATGCAAGTGTGCCTACCCCATTCGTTAGTAAGAATTAGTTTAATAATCCACAGTATTTTCCTGTATTTATTTTGGGAATTTATATTGATAATGTGTAGTAAATTACCACAAAAAAAATGTTGTTTAGACTGGAATAAGATCAAACAAGAGCAACACAAGTTGTTGATAGCTGGCTGATAATGTTATTAAATTGTATAGAGAATTAGACTATTTGTTATTACATTTTTAATGCTATTTTTTAACGGTTGTTGCCAAAATAATCAGTAAACCATGCAAACTGGGGAAAAACGGGGAACAAAAGAAACACATCTAGACATCATACATAATGAGAAAAAAAAGATTATTTGCATTTATTTTACATTTATTGCCTGTATTGGGCTTACATATCACGCGGGTTGGCACTTTTACTATGTGGGTGTGTGTGTGTGGGTGTGTGTGTGCTCGCGTGTATGCATGTGTGTGGATAACCATGTCTGGTCAGCTAGACAGCCACCACCGAAGACCATTTCTGACCTAGGAAATACCCTGAATAGGACTTGATGGCCTTTTAGATGGCATTTTAAAAATGTGGAAATGAGCAGAACTAATTTAATACAATGCTGGAAATTAAACCTATATAACGGTAATTACTGCCGCAAGAACGGCTCATTTCAAATATTAACGTGTTTTTCTTATTTTTCTCTTATGAGCGATGATGATAGATTATTCTTACTTTCCACCATTTCAGTAATAAAAGTGTATGCTATAGGTCTTTAAAATTGCAAAGCGCAATGATATAGTGCTCTGCAGGAGATTGAAGCAATCTCTTCTTAAGATGTGGAGTCAGATGGCAATTAAATCACGACACGACTTTGGTGTTTTTGTCTAAAAAACAGTAAATCGCCGGGGATATTCGAGCCGGATCTCACGAAAATGCGTATAAATAGTACGAGTTTGCAATCTCGTGGAATGTATACGGCAAAATGAGTTTTGGCGTGCGTATGGTACGTGGTTTTTCGCGTGCATATGATACGCACTTTATGGCGTATTATACATACGAACCCCCCACCCCACCACCCTAAACCTACCCAAGAGCGTGTCATATGCACGCCATAAAGTGCGTCTCATATGCACGCAAAAAACCGCGTACCATACGCACGCCAAAACTCATTTTAGCGTATACATTCCACGAGATTGCAAACTCGTACTATTTATACGCATGACCATGAGATCGTGTTGGATATTCACACGGGTGGTGGGAGAAAAACACGGACGATCTGGATTTGGACGGCAATCAAATCACAGACTAGCCGCTGTCAGTGATGACCCCACAAGAAACAATTACCGTCCGAATAGGGCTTTAGTCACATTATCATTAATGTGAAGATATTGTGCCCGCAAATATTGGCACACAAGTATGTGTGTAAGGAGATACAGTTTCATGATTAAATCGTGACGTGCTGCTTTGTACCAGAAAGCCCAGGGTCACTTTTTTTTTTTTGCCTCGGTCTGCATTAGTCTACTGAAGGATTGTGCTTTTGAGAAAGACACGTTTAGATTTTCAGCTCAAGCTGCAATGATATAACAGCTCTTATCGAGTTCAGATAAGTCATTGTAAGATGCTGAGCTTGATACACCCGTATTCATTCACACACCAGGTTGAATGTTAAAACTTGAGAAGCTCTCAAAAATTGTCATTCGGTTTAATTTTCTGCTATTGTGGCACAGAAACGGTTTGCTTAAGGGCTTTTTCTCAAGAGTGCTTCTTTGTGATTTCTCACACACGCAGCATCACGCATACATAAAAACACGCTCTGTGTTTCTGAGGTCTGGGCTCTCGGCGTAGTGAATTATGCGCTCTGCGGCGTGGCTGCAGCTATCCTGTGCTATGTTAAGTGCCATAATTAAGAGATTTCTCTGAGTTGTGGGGAGAAATCTCAGTGGTGGGAGTGTTAAAAGATTCATGTGGTGTGTGCCGTGTGAAGAGTATACGTCTGAAGTGCATCTCCGCGGAAAAACGTGCAGGACCGGCTCACTGGGGACCAGGAGGAAAAAAACCGTAAAGCAAAGCGAGAGACAGCTAGAGTAATGGTCATGCTTGTACAAACACGTACGCTTGCAGATGCATGCATGCGCTCAATATGCAAGCAGACTAGAGTAACCTTTATTTACCGGGAGAAATAGCCACACTGCAGCATCAAAACAGTTCACAGGCATAAGAAAGTTATTGTATAAACCACATTTGTTTATTTGCTTGATTGCTGCTACAATGGTAGATTGTTTCCAGGACATTGCTATGCATTTAGTTTGAAAAGAAAAACATTTAGTGTAGGATTTATTTTCAAATATTAAATTAAATTCCACCAATTATAAGCACTGACAGGTGAAGTGACTAACACTGATGATCTCTTCATCACGGCTCCTGTTAGTGGGTGGGATATATTAGGCAGCAAGTGAACATTTTGTCCTCAGAGTTGATGTATTAGAAGCAGGAGAAATGGGCAAGCGTAAGTAGGGCTGGGCGATATGGAGCAAAAAATATATCTCGATATATTTTGCTATATCTCGATATACGATATATATCTCGATATCTTTACAGGAAAAATAACCCCCTAAAAACTACAGCAAAAACAAATATGCCAAATACCACAAATTCTTTTTTATTTTTTTTTATTGAAGTGCAAAGAGGTAGTCAGTTCATGTTGGAACAAAGTGCTTTTGCGACATTTAAAAAAAACTCCCTGATTACATAAATAATAATAATTTAACTGTAAAAGAAAATAAATAATATTGCCTTCTTTTCATTTATTTCATGCTTTTAACAGTAAACAGTAAGCATTTTGCAGAAAGATTGGGGCATGACTGAGATATTAATAAACTGATTTTGTCATAACACCATTTCCTGTTAAATTTGTATCAAAATTCAAACAGTGATGTCTGTCATGAGTTTGACAAAATTCAAACTCATCATGCAGATCATGTAGGCTACACATGAGCTGAATTTCACTTCTTTTCCAGTTACAGAACGAAATATGAATGTCAGAAGGTAGGCTATATGATAATATGATACAGTACAACTGACAGAAGAGCACCGCGTGTCTCAGGACACTCGGGATGTCGCGTTTTTCCCTCTCATGAATAGACCAATTCATCATAATCCCGTGATAAAGCTGACAAAATAATGATAGTAATGATATTGCAATACTTTTTAAATGTTTTCAAATGATATGCGATCATTTTGACATTTTAACAGAAAACCATGCGATCAGTTAGACACAGATCATAAACTGGCATGATTGCGACTGAGAGTGCATCTCGCACCAATAGTGTCAATCGCCTGACTGTGGGTGAAACTTGCGATTTGAACTATGATGAAAATTAATATTTCTTTATGAATTTTAACAAGCAGTTGTGTTAGAAGGAAAACATGGTCTCTAAACTGAGTCCTGAACAACGCGCGCGCTTGTCAACATGATAACTAATCCTCACCTGGTTGTGGAAGCAGCCGTACGAGACAACACGCGAGGGGAGGGGGAACAAGAGCAAGAGGCGGGAGGCGCGCGAGCGGGGACGAGCACAGCACAGGGAAGGCAACCAAGCAAAGTGGCGGAATCAGAATTAAATATAAACAATATATCGATATATACGATATGTCCAAATCCATATCGAGTTGAAAAAATATCTCGATATATTTTAAATATCGAGATATCGCCCACCCCTAAGCGTAAGGATTTGAGCGAGTTTGGCCAGATTGTGACGGCTAGACGACTGGGTCAGAGCATCTCCAAAACTGCAGCTCTTGTGGGCTGTTCCCGGTCTGCAGTGGTCAGTATCTATCAAAAGTGCTCCAAGGAAGGACCAGTGGAGAACCGGCCACAGGGTCATGGGCGGCCAAGGCTCATTGATGCACGTGGGGAGCGAAGGCTGGCCCGTGGGGTTCGATCAAACAGACGAGCTACTGGAGCTCAAACTGCTCCAGAAGTTAATGCTGGTTCTGAAAGAAAGCTGTCAGAATACACAGAGCAGCTCAGTTTGTTACGTATCAATCATATAGACCACATAAAAATATAATTAGAACAATAAAATGTTGTGCTTGTGACATGGCTTTTAACAGTGCGACTTTTGTTTTTGTTATCAGACTCTCAAAAATAAAAAAAACACAATTATTTAGATTTATCGGCCAATATATCGGTTATCAGCCTTTAAATATAAATATCTATTGGTTATCGGTATCAGCCAAAATCGTAAAATTGATGCATCCCTATAAAGAAGGATCTCAAAATGATATACATATTTTTTTATTTAGATTTATTGGCCAATATATTGGTTATATATTGCTTTCAAACTTAAAGATTTGTCTGATATCGGTATCAGCCACAATTTTCATATCTGTAAATAGTAGAAAAACTGAAGTTGTCTTTTATAATCTCTTATTGTGCTTTATTGACAACTCTGAAGAATATTCTTTAGTGTGTAATGCTTGACTTAAAAAAAACAACTAAATTAATATATATAAACCTGTGCAAAAATCGTGCTCTTAGTTTTTGCCAAAATCACTGCATTTTTAGCTTGCGTGCTGTAAAAGTCAAAGCACTATTTGATCAATGAGTGGAAGAGCGTATAGATATAAACCTAAGCCCATGAAAACAGAAGTATATCAAGCCCCTCCCTCCCCGGGGAAATACACATGAGAAAAATCATTTTAATGTGCAGTCGCATTCAGAAGGCCTCAGAGCTGCATAAAGTGGTCATTTCAATGATGCAGATGCTGTTGATTCCCAGGGGTCTCAGAATCAGGATAGATTTACATAAATTCTGCTTATTAAACACAGGTAATCCTGAGAAGAGTTTACATTTTCCGTTTTTATTTTTTACAGTGTAGTTGGCACACCAGAGAGAAAGTTGTCGGCGATTGTTCCTCTTGTAAAGTCATGCAGTGTGAAACATGTCGCCGATCCATTGGTCAGTGTGAACATGATTTACTTCCTTCGTATCTTAATATGTACATCATTAAAAAATATGTTGGTAGCTATAGCCTTCGGTCCCAGGAAGTCTTCCTTCTGTCTGTTCCAAGGGTACGTACTGAAATAGGAAAAAAGGCATTTAAATTTGCTTAAATTAACAGATTGTCATCTGTTAATCCCACGTGAGATTTGTTGCTGTCACTCTTGGCCAGGAGGCTCTTGTAAAAGAGATTTTTAATCTCAATGTGCTTCTTTTTCCTGGTAAAATAAAGGTTATAATTAGGGCTGTGCAATATATCGAAATTACCGAAATATCGCAAATGTACATATCGCAATATGAATATCGCAACGGCACGCAATATCTGAATGATTTTAATAGGCTACTTCAACATTGTTAAAAGTGTACGTTTTAGGTCGACGCATAGCAGAGAATAGACTGGGCACACGACTGTTACTTATGGGTCTTGCTTGACGTTAAAAAGAGTTATTAAATGCAATCATTTGCGACAAACAATTACTTGCAGTCTCGTGCAGACACACACACATCGAAACATAAACAATTTGTGACATAAATGTTTGTTTAAAAAACAGCTGGTCACTTTCAGAAGTTGTAGCGATGCTTTCTTTTCCCAGAGAAAAATGTGATACCCCAGATAGTAGGGGTGTCAACAATAGTCGATTCGGCGATGCATCGCGATGCGGGGCATGAACGATTCAGCATCAATGCCGCAAAGTGCCATAATCGATTATGTCACTGTTTATTTTCTGGCGGACGATAAAGTTGTGAAGTTTCAAATACTTCCGGTTCCGGGAGAATAACAACAACAACAACAAGGAAGATGGCTGAGGCGAAGGGAGATGACCGCGATAGACGGGTTATTAAAAACGCGCTAACGACCTGAGGTGTGTAGGATTGTACGTATATATTTTTTGCTTAATAATAAATTAATCTATAATGACGAAATACAGCGCAATTCATCTTTATTCCACAAGGTGGCAATGTCTGATACCCAATGATGAAGTGACGTTTCACTCATAGTTACCTCTGACAGAAAACGAAACAATAATTATAATCTGCAAAACTTGAAATGACTCAGTGATTTACAGCAGAGAGCAAGTACTAAACACAATCATATGTTAGTGTCACTGTCTCTTGATGATGGATGTGGTCAAGAAGCTGTCAGTGAGCAAAATATTGATTTTGAAGACATTGAAAATGAGTTTGGAGAATATGCTGGAGATCGCGAATATGAGGCAGATGCTGAATATACTGGTAAACGAGCTCTGATGAGGTCAGATGATGATGGTATTAAACATCTGCTCAAACTGAACCCTTCCAAGCTCCAAAAGGTAACGAGATAGGGTTTATTTTATTCTTCTGTAGCTGTTACTCTAACATCAGGAGTTTTATATATTATCACGACAGGTAGAGGTCTATCCATGTTAAATATAGATCTGGGTCGCTAACGACCTGAATATGTAAGAATGTTTGGTGAAACAGTCATGCATTTAAGGGTTAATTGCATTTTATTTTATTTAATTTTATTTAATTACATTTTATTTTATTTAATAACTTTTATGTCAAAGATACAGGAGACACATAGCCAATACAATCTGTTGTTTAATATCTGCGTGTATTGCCTCATGACTGATGAAAAATTTGCTTTTTGTGCAGTAGAATTTAGATGCATCACAATGCATCGTAGAATCGAATTAAATCGAATCGTTACCTGGTGAATCGTAATCGAATCAAATCGTGAAGGCAGTGCCAATGCACACCCCTACCAGATAGTCATCCAGTGTGAAAAGAGCAGTGACCCAACGAGTTTGAAAATCGTGCAGTCTGACCTAGGCTTAGGTTAACATCCTAGCAACCTTATAATAAGAACCGGCCCTTATTCCAAACCATTCATACACCAGAACCTGCCCGAATTAGTGTGATAAATCTGTGTGTTTGTGGATTTTCCTAATTGTACTGGAACACACGTTTGGACCCGTGAGTTTCATCTCATTGGATGCCTTGGCTGTGAATGGATCTATTCCTGCTCCAGCGTTTGATGTGCAGCATCACGGTGACTCACGAAGGCTTCTGCTTTCTGCTTCCACGTCCTCCTCCTCTCGTGGCTTATGCCGCTTCGGCACGGATAGCAGGAGTCTGAAGCAAACACGATATCTTCAGGAGGATGAGGCGATCAGAGACAGCTGAGAGTGGGCGTCCAGGCCAGGTTTCAAAACGACACAGACTGCCAGTGTCTCTGAAGGCTCTCACATCCTCACTCGTGGAGCTTTTTGGTCACTCCCCACAGGAACGAACAATCACTAGGGCTGCTCGATAATGGAAAAAATCATAATCACGCTCACTCTAAATAATGCTGGGTTATTTTTTAACCCATAATGCTGAGTTAAGAGTGTTGGGTAATTTTTGTTGGTTTATTTGATCACATTTTAAACACCATTGGGTAGTTTCAAATATCCAGTCGTTGGGTTAAACCTGCTGGGTCGCAATGCTTGGCTGATTCTACCCAGCGCTTGGTTGTTTCACGTGCTTCCCGCCTTGATTCGTTTAAATTCGCTCCCAAACTGTCATTTTGAAAGGACAATGCACAAGGCAAAGCCACTGGTTGCAGATGTTTTAAGATAAGTTCATATATTTTCATTCATATTCATTTAATTAACATAATTATAGGTTTTTTTTTCTTCGCGGCAACAATTCTTAAGCTTACATGACGTTAAGACGACAAAAGTTTTAACGTTACCTCAGAATCCGATGCAATGTAACGTTACTGACTCGTGTTAGTTTAGGTCGGCATGTGAGACGATAGATTAATAGTTTGTGATTACACAGAACCATGATCCCCTTACGAAAATTAACCATGGTTTTATGTAGGGATGTCACAAGTACAGGTACTTCGGTACTACATACTGAAATGTTAAAAATGTGACGATAGTATCGGTATAGCATCGACTCACAAGTAGACTATATTCGGTCCCGCAGCTGCGTTCAGTCGTGTCATGCAGGGCTCCAGACTGTAGCCGGATATATACGAGTGTCTGTGTATATTAAATATTATCTAAATATTACTCTATGGGGGTAATATTGTTGCATTATTCCAAACAAATATATTGTTATCCACAAATAAATGTAAAGCGATTCACAAAAAATAAATAATTTCACAAATCAATATATGAGATCCACAAATATATGCAGGAGTTTCACAAAAATGAATTAGATTCACAAATAAATACAATGACATTTGTGAGTAACAAAAAAGTCCACACATGTCAAAAACACACAACTCTGCCTTGCATAAGTTGTATTCATTTGTGGATCGCTTCCTGTTCATTTGTGGATCTCGTCTTGCGCATTTGTGGATCGCAGCACAGCACGTGGATTTTGAAACATTTCTAGCGTCTAGACTCAAAACAATGCACAAATACGTAGACTCCACCCACCGTCTACTTAAGCCAATCAGATCATGGCCATATCGTGCTGACCAATCATAGCAGAGGAAGCCATCAACAAATGCACAGGAAGCGATTCACAAATGAATGCAACTTATGCAAAGCAGAGTTGTGTGTTTGTGTGGTTGTGTGGATTTTTTTTGTTACTCACAAATGTCATTGTATTTATTTGTGAATCTAATTCATTTTTGTGAAACTCCTGCATATATTTGTGGATCTCATATATTGATTTGTGAAATTATTTATTTTTTGTGAATCGCTTTACATTTATTTGTGGATAACAATATATTTGTTTGGAATAATGCAACAATATTAGCCCCATATTACTCTTCCATGTTTTGCGTCTCTGTGTGATTGACGGGGCGTGTGTCATATCATAAACACAGACTCAAGTCATGGCAACCCGTCAAAATATAAGTTCGATTTAAACGTGAATAAATTGACAGAATATATTAGGTTTGTAGTTGTCATTGTTGCCAATTTTAACACATTTGTGTGTTGTACCATTTGAAAGCAAGCAATAAAAATGATATTAGTCTAAACATGCATTCTTCATTTGTTCTTTCATGATTGTCTAGTTTTACAGAAGGCTAATGCACAGGAGATTTTTTAAGAACAACCCAGCAAGAATAACCCAGAAGAGCAAATCCATTAACGGTAAAAATTGATTACATTTTGGGTTTTCTCAACAGCCCAGCCTGCTGGGTTAAAATGCCACTGGGTTAATTTAACCCAGCATGTGTTCTGTCCAATATTTACCCAGCGCTGGGTTGCCAATTGGGTTGTTTTTAACCCAGCCATTTTTAGAGTGCTTATTTTGGTCAATATTGAAATCATGATTTGTACACGATTACTTCACATGACTTTGGGAATGTGTTGCATTTATTAAAAAGACACCTTTCAACAATTGTACATTTGTTGTACTTTTTGAGCTATTAAAATAAAAAATATATATATTCAAATCAAAGTATAAAAGTATTCAAGTAAATATGATAACCACAAATAAATAAGATCAACAATAAAGTGCACTTCCACAATCTCTTAAAAACAAGTAGGCAACATTTTAGCAAAATATATTTAAAAAATTCCAACTAGTAACTCGATCTTCCCGAACACAAGGGAAGATATGTTGAAGAATGTCAGTAACCAAACTGGAGCCATTGACTTCCATAGTATTGTTTTTTTCCTACTATAAGAGTCAATGGCTCCAGTTAACTGTTTGGTTACTGACATTCTTCAACATATCTTCCCTTGTGTTCAGCTGAAGAAAGAAATTCACACAGGTTTGTCAAATTTCAAGGATGACAAATTTCATTTTAAAGTGAACTATCCCTTTAAAGTCTGGCTCACCATCAGCCCCCAGAACTAAAAGCAGAAAACTAATATGCAAGACAAAATAAAAATGATTCAAGTCAACATGCTGGAAAGGGTGCTAAAGCATAGCGCTTATCCAGCGTATTGACCATCTTCTTGAATCCAGCGTTGTCAACTGTACTATTGGGCCGCAAATCTTTAGCTAAATGATCAAAATCAGTTATTTCTGTGCCTTTCCGAAGTAAACCGATAGGGAGTTGCGTTGCAGAGTGTGTATGTTATGGATGTCTGGGTTACGGAGGATGTTGAGGGGGTCGTGGATTGCTGTTTTTGTTTCTTTATTAGATTGTCATAGGTCACTCTGTTTATTTTTCAAGTGGTTAAACAAATTCGTGGTGTTCCCTTCCGTTGCAGCCATTGGGGAGGGATGTGCGTGTGCGCGTTTCATTCAGAACGCAAGACAAAATAAGGCCTTGTCCCAAATGGCACAGTTCATTTGTACTTTCGGTCTTGTGGACTTACAATGGCTGAAGTGTGTGTGTGTGTGTCCGTTAAGTCCACGAGACCGCAGGGTAGGGCTGGGCGATATGGCCCCAAAAAATGATCACGATATAATTTTTCATCAGTCGATATCGATAAATATCACGATAAATGTAAAATCTTTATTTCTTTAAACAGGGTGTCCGCGGGGTTTTAAAAAGTATTAAAAAGTGATAAATGAAAATTGTCAAATTTAAGGCCATTAAAAGTGTTAAATTATGGTCTCGGAGGTATTATTTTTTTCCAAATTAGGTATTATTTTTTTCAGACTATCAGGTTTACTATTCTGATTGAAATTCTATCTGCGTTCGCGTTAGTTCGTTTAAATATGGGCTTTAGCATATCTGGGCACATAATCAAAGATCTTCCGTCTCCGTCTCAACGTATGTTTGATGCTGACGTCATATTCAGTGGTCGTTCGGCATCAACTCACAGCACTGCGCGCTCAACAGAAGGGGCTGGCTTACGTTTTATTTTAGACTTGTTTCAAGGCATATCTTCAACGACTATCCTCATAAGAGCAATCTTAAACGATGTATATAAAGTCTAAAATGAACAAAAAGAGTTGTGAGAGAATGAGGCGCGATCCATTGACAGTATATAAACAGTGAGATCCGCGTGTCTGTCTGCTCTTAAAGGGACAGCAGCCAATAAAGCTTCCTGTCAGGGAACAGAGAAAATGACTCGCTGCTCTTGACTAAATAACTTTTGTAGCTTTAATAAGGATTAACTATTTAATTTATAGTTTATGCAGTGCAGACGGCATATAACTTTGATAACTTTATTAAATTTCTGTATATTTCCTAACTGTTAAGACAGGAAGGGCAGGAATAAACATGACATTTATTATGGGTTTATGTTAGCATTGTTTTAAGTTTACTTAAATTAAAAACTGTTATATTTTTCAAGCCTAATAATATTTGTAAAAAAACAATCAGTAGCTGTATTAATATCAGTAATACTGGCCTTCATTCATAAAAAGATGCCATTTAAACAAGTGTTTAAAATATACTGTCTTTATGTTGTTTCTACATTAATTTGATTAACTGTGAAATCATTATATTAAAAAATATATTAAAAACGTACACAAACATTTCTTTTTTATTGCGATTAATCACAGAAAAATGTGTGATTAATCTAGTTAAATTTTTTAGTATTTTGCACTAGTTTTTAGTATTTTGTGAAACTCAACAACACACACAAATTATCAGTTATGACTTATAACAGATTTCCTCCTGGTGTCGATTCTAAATCTATTCTTTTTTGTATGTTATAAATGTCAAAATCTGTGTAAATAATAGAAAGATCGCTGATTAACACTTGCAATTCAGTGTCTTGATGGTTTTAAAAAATATTCTGAAGGTAGTAAAAAAGGTATTAAAAAGTAGTAAATTTAACTTAAGGATTGCTGTATATACCCTGTTAAAGTTTAAAGGCATATTTTTGCTCCTGAGTGAAAGATGTAGAAAACAGACAGCTAACTGTGGTTTTAAACTATCCTTTAATGTCAAAACATGACAAACACATCCCAAACATTTATTAAAACTGAGGTAGATTTATTCATTAAAATCTTAATTGTGGTCAGCATTTTTGTACTCTACACTGTATATCAATAATATCATTAATTATTGTGTAAGTAGTAAACCACTAAAAACGCAAACGGGCAAAAAAAAGGTCCACTGTGCGTGCATCTCTCTCTCTCTCAGTCACACACACTCACACGCGCGCATCTCGCCGACACACACACCTCAGCGACAGTGGGCTGGCTGCGAGAGGAGGGAGAGAGCAAAGTTCAGTATTTGTGGATCTCCAGTAAGGGCCCACTGCTGTGATTGGCCGCTGTGAGACTTCAGTGTAAACGCCCACTGCTGTGATTGGCTGCTGTGAGACTTCAGTGTAAACGCCCACTGCTGTGATTGGCTGCTGTGAGACTTCAGTGTAAACGCCCACTGCTGTGATTGGCTGCTGTGAGACATCAGTGTAAACGCCCACTGCTGTGATTGGCTGCTGTGTGCCTTCACCATCTATTACAGGCTTGGTTACAATAAAAAGCTGTTTTTGGACTAACAAGGAAGTTTTCAGTTCTTAAACAGGATATTCTTATGGTATGATGACCTTGTATATGTCAAAAGCTTAACACTTACCATAATAAAAATAAAAAATGGTAATACAATCACATTCTTCTTTTGCAATGTAGTAAAATAACCATGGATAGTAAAATTGTATTTAGATTAGGGCTGGGCTATATGGCCAAAATTTCATATCCCGATATAGCTCATTTGATATCCCGATAACGATATACATAACGATATAGCAACCTTTCTATTAATTCAGTTTATGAATAGTCTATACAAAATTGCAATGTGGAAATGCAGTTTGAAATGATATACAAAACAAATAAAGGTAGTATGGACTACATTTTTATTTTATTTAGAACCTTTTTTTAAAGCAAGACTGTTAGTAAAGTTAACACCTGCCTAGGGATGTTAACCGATGACCGTTTGACCGATGGCTGACCGTATCAACGTTAACCGATCAAAGTTGTCGGTTAAAATAAATAAATAAAGTGATCTCTAAATTAGGCTATAGACAGTGGACTAAACGCTACTACAGTTGGCCGTCTCATTCCAAAATCTTTTTGTGTGATTGAACATATCCCTCGCACTCAATTTTTCATAACTCGCCTGTTTGTACTTAATAAACCAATAAAAACATTTGGCGCGAGGTCACAGCGTTTGGGTTTGCGCGCTCACAAGGTTTGCAAAAAGTAAACACTCGAGGTTAGAGCCAGAGCAGACGACAGTATGAAGCGTGCATTTCGCTTAAGATGGGCTTACATTTGGAAATATATTACATCTTCATTTCAGTGGTAACACATAAGGTGTTTCTTTATTATTGTTAGCAGTAACGCTACCTCAAACTAAAGCGGCGTCTCTTCGGAGCTGTCATTTTCTTAAATGAGCCGCGGCAATGATTCAAATGAGCTTCTAAGGCTGGACAAACGCCTTTATTTTCAACGCGATCACCTTGTACCCAAACCATTTCGAAACTAAGGAGCCATTTGTCCTCTGATTACAAACAAGCTCCTCTGCGGCGCGTTTGCGGGACTCGTGTTTCGCGCTGTGGGGGATTTTAAAAAAGTGACGTGAGTGGAAGGGAGGCTGCAGCGCGTGTGTGTGTGTGAGCGAGAGAGAGACAGAGGGAGCGCGCTTATGTATTGCATGGGCATGCCGTGGCGTGAGGTGCATCTTGACGTAAAATTCTGCCATAAACGCCTTATCGTGGCGTAAGCGATAGAGCCTTATATAAAACGATAGACATTTTCTATCGTCCAAACGATATATTTCGTCATATCGCCCAGCCCTAATTTAGATATATTATTATTATATGTATTTATGTTTTTTGTACTGTAATACAGTAAAAATTAACATGATATCTACATAAAATGATGACGACAGGAAAAAAGTCAACAAGATAAACATGTATCCTAATATAAGTCAGACTCTGAAACTGTAAAAGTTTGTTCTTTGTTTAGTAAAAGTGCTTATCGTCCTTCAAAGCCATCCATTATTTTATTTTTTTGTTTTGTTCTTTTATCTGGAATTGCCTGTTTATCTGAAAGTGTTTCTTCAGTCAAAAGAAGGATCTTCATTGTGGAGATAAATAGTGTGACTCGATAATAACAACAATAACCGCGGTAGGTCGACAGTAATGAGGCCTTCGTAGAATAATCATTGATTACTGCTGAAATTAATCATGCTGTTCAAGCTCCATAGGTGGCCACGCGAGAATGGATTATATTAGAAACACCCGGTGAATGCCATGCACAACATTAAAGATATCTATGTTTGTTAGAAAATGGATTACAGTTAACATGGGCATGCTTTAAAAATAAACTCTGTTACCTGTAGACTATTGCTTCCTCTACGTTTGAGGTCTCAAACTCTTATGTTACTCATTGCAAACCATTTGCAAAAGGAAGACAACACCACATGTTATTTATTGTGTTTTTATTGGGCATTGATGAAAGAGATTTGAGGTTTCACTGTGTTCTGTCGCTTTTTTACATTGACAGGGCATATCACATGAAATGTCTTAAGTGAACTTTTGCAATTGAGCGCTTTTATTTAAAAGTTATGGTGCCATGTTGTTCGTGTTTGTTCACTTCCTAATAGTGCCTTGTTTAATTATTAGGCCGTTAGTTATTCTAGTTGAGTTTTGATGTTTGCTTTGAGTGTTCGATATGAGCTCCAAAAAGGGGTTCTTGTGTTTCTTGTCACCACACACATTGAGTATTTTTTGTTTAATCTAAATTAATTCAATCCAATTGTGAATCCCGAGAATATTGTTTATATACAGTGACCCTCATTTATCAATCTTGCGTAGAAACTGGTGTATATGTTGGCGTAAGATTATGCTTACACTCCTCTCACCGCCTGATTTATGAAGCGGTGCGCACCTCTGCAATCCAGGTGTAGCAATACCTGCCCTTGATAAATGTGGCGACTGAAAACGATCGTCATTAGAATAACACGCCCCTATATATTCAAGTCTCCGCCTCCTCCGCGCCCTCATTTTACGCCATGGACACACAGAAGACGGCAAAGAAGCGTAACTTCTCCGACGTGGAGATCGGGCGCGCTCAACCATCTCACTACTCCACTAGTCAGGGCACTGATTAGGAGACCATCACCAGGGAAGTGGAAAAAAACGAAATTGTTTTATTTGGGAGTTTAAAGAGTGGGATTCAATTTCGTTATTATTTATTTTATAATTATTTAAAAGAAGAAGAATGTCATTTTTATTATTTTGTCAGTCTGAATTATTTTCAGTCCCAGTCCGTGCGCAGCTGCCGGGCCTAACCCTGAACCGTCAGGTAAAGCGCACAGGCTGGCGACTGGAGGAATACATATGCCTACAAATCAAATGCTTGGTATCACAGAAATTAAACATTGAAGTCCATGTTGCACAAAAATAAACACTGAGGTTTATAATTACTATGTTGTTGTTGTTGTTGTTGTTTTTTTACAGATGGTCATAATAGAGTATATCTTTGTCTGTTTGTTTTGTGGTGTTAGGAATTGTTTTTCTGCGCATTTTCCCACTAACTCAAACGTGCGTACACCGCCTCCTGAGCTGGCGTAGGATTTGAGCGTGCCGTACGCCAACGTCCATATTGATAAATCTCAAAGTCACCGTGGGTTTGGGTTAGGGCTGCACGTTTTCAAGTTTTTCATTAACCGTTAACCGAGACCCTTTGCGGTTAATACTCGGTTAACCATAGTGTGCGTCAGGGTTATTATTTTTAGTTTATTAATTTGACGACCACCATCTCCGTAGTGAACGCGCCTATAGAGAGAAATGCACATCATGGATTACATAATCAGACAGTAGCCTATTTCTTTTCTTTTTAAATTGTTAAAAGATATTTCAAGCTTTCTTAAGATATATTTCATGTCTGCGAGGCGTACGCTGAGATTCGTTAAAATAGGATGAGATGCGCTCCAGTTCACGAGCAATGCGAGTGGCCGCGAGGGCGGATGCATGATTAGGGCATGTAGTAAAATATGCAGCGGAGAACGATTCACACAGACAGCGTTTGACTCGCGCGGCTGAGCCTCTCCCGGCAGAGAGTTTAAGCATCTGTGGACTCGTCCCTTCAGCTCTGGCCATCTTGCTTTCAGTCCACGATTAGCTTTTTTCTTTTCTTCATTACAGTTAAAGTAACGTCTGCTTTTCTCTAGTCCCTCACACGTTTCTCACTTCAAACTTTCTTTCTTCTGCTCCATTATGCACAGCACGCGGCTCGCGCTCTGCTTCTGCCCTAATGCGACTTATAGTCCAGTGCGACTTGTGTTATTTTCCTCTTCATGACGCATTTTTTGACTGATGCGACTTATACTCCGGAGCGACTTATAGCCTGAAAAATGCGGTAAGCACTGCATTGCAATACTTGCATTTTGCCCCGTCACTCTCATTTTTAAAGTGCTCCCACGCTGTACTTTTCTTTGCCTGCTTAGAAACTAAGATGGTCATGACTTTTTCTTGTGGATATTACAAATGTCTGGGAGCGCTCTGGCGGTCTCTATTGGTGCAAAAATATATTACAACTAAATTCAAAGCACGTCATTGACGCCACTTAACCGAGCAAAATGTTTCACTCGGTTACGCAATTTTTAACGGTTAATCGGTTAACCATGGACACCCCTAGTTTGGGTGTACACTGGAAATGTGGTGTACGCACTTTTGATAAATGAGGGCCACTGTCACCAAATGCTGTGCAAAAACTAGCATTTTTCAACTTGTTGACATTCACCAATCAGGCGTAACATTAAGACAGGTGAAGTGACTAACACTGATGATCTCTCCATCACGGCTCCTGTTAGTGGGTGGGATATATTAGGCAGCAAGTGAACATTTTGTCCTCAAAGTTGATGTGTGTGAAGCAGGAGAAATGGGCAAGCGTAAGGATTTGAGCGAGTTTGGCCAGATTGTGACGGCTAGACGACTGGGTCAGAGCATCTCCAAAACTGCAGCTCTTGTGGGCTGTTCCGGGTCTGCAGTGGTCAGTATCTATCAAAAGTGCTCCAAGGAAGGACCAGTGGAGAACCGGCCACAGGGTCATGGGCGGCCAAGGCTCATTGATGCACAAATGCATATCACAGCTCGCCGGCAAACATGTCATATTATATATCACCTAAAACCGGTAAGATAACTTGTCTGCATTAGGTTGCCCCGTCTGTTTTGAGAATACATTTCAGAATTGCCATCTTTCAATATTTTAGTGTAATAATCATTTTATAACTGCAGGCTTAATATTTTATTTTCTATTTGGAGCCTAATGTGCAATGCGCTGTGATCACTGTTTGTATTCATTTTGAGCATTTGCTTTATTTTTCAGTTATGCACTTTATTTAGTTTCTGGCTTGTTTAATAAATATTTCTTTTTTATTAAAGTGGATGTGCTTTTGTGTTTAAGAGTAAACATTTTAACAGTCTATTCGTGTTTCATATGTTGTAATGAAAAGGATAATGTCTGTCAGTTATTATGATACGTATGACAAAAACAATTGTCTAAATTATGTTGCATATTCCTCAAAAATTCTTGTGATGATATCACTAGTACAACATATGACTATATTTTGGGAAACCATAGGATATGATATTGCGCAGGTGCACGTGATTAGGGGTGTCCATGGTTAACCGATTAACCGTTAAAAATTGCATAACCGAGTGAAACATTTTGCTCGGTTAAGTGGCGTCAATGACCTGCTTTGAATTTAGTTGTAATATATTTTTGCACCCCTAGAGACCACCAGAGCGCTCCCAGACATTTGTAATATCCACAAGAAGAAGTCATGACCAGCTTTCTAAGCGGGCAAAGAAGTGCGCAAAGAAAGAGTGGGAGCACTTTAAAAATGAGAGTGACGGGGCAAAATGCAAGTATTGCAATGCAGTGCTTACCGCATTTTTCAGGCTATAAGTCGCTCCGGAGTATGAGTCGCATCAGTCAAAAAATGCGTCATGAAGAGGAAAATAACACAAGCCGCACTGGACTATCAGTCGCATTAGGGCAGAAGCAGAGCGGGAGCCGCGCACGCTGTGCATAACGGATCAGAAGAAAGAAAGTTTGAAGTGAGAAACGTGTGAGGGACTAGAGAAAAGCAGACGTTACTTTAACTGTAATGAAGAAAACAAAAAAAGCTAATCGCGGACTGAAAGCGAGATGGCCAGAGCTGAAGGGACGAGTCCACAGATGCTTGAACTCTCTGCCGGGAGAGGCTCAGCCGCGCGAGTCAAACGCTGTCTGTGTGAATCGTTCTCCGCTGCATAATTTACTAACGTTACATGCCCTAATCATGCAGGCGGCTACTTGCATTGCTCGTGAACTGGAGCACATCTCATCCTAATTTAACGAAACTCAGCGTACGCCTCGCAGACATGAAATAGATCTTAAGAAAGCTCGAAATATCTTTTAACAATTTAAAACGAAAAGAAATAGGCTACTCTCTGATTATGTAATCCATGATGTGCATTTCTCTCTATAGGCGCGTTCACTACGGAGATGGCGGTCGTCAAATTAATAAACTAAAAATAATAACCCTGACGCACACTATGGTTAACCGAGTATTAACCGCTAAGGGCCTCGGTTAACGGTTAATGAAAACTTGAAAACGTGCAGCCCTACACGTGATGCAACGCCGTCAGATTATGTGTTAGACTCATTTCAGTGCAAAGTAATCAGGTCAAAAACAATTTAATATACTGTTTAAATAGCCTACTAATTTTTATGTTTACTTATATGTCTTATAGTTTACTTATAATACTTATAATTAGGCCTGCACGATTTGGGGAAAATATATAATTGCAATTATTCTGGTTAAAATTGTGATTGTGATTTAAAATGCGATTATTATTATTATTTATTTTTTTACACAAATTAAGTGTGTGTATATAACATTGTGTTTATATAGGCCTATTAATATGACTAATAATAATTTTTATGATTATTTTTACTGCTAAAAATATTTTAAAAAATAAGAAATTACCATTACAATAACATTTTCACACACACACATATATATATATATATATATATATATATATATATATATATATATATATATATATATATATATATATATATGTATATATATATATATATATATATATATAATTAAATAAAATTAAATATGTTGTTTATCTGCAATATCAATTTCAAAGTCTATGTCTTTAATATGAAATATTAACCTCTTGCGCATCCACTGTGAGGGAAAAGACTCCTGTACATGGATTGAAAACATGGATTGTCCTTTAAATGTGTTATTTTGTAATTTTTTTTAAATTTCTTATGTATTATTTTTCTTCTTTATAATTTATTACCCAAACGTTTAAAGCCAGAGGGCGCCCTCGAAAGCCACAGTTGCCTCAGAGAAGTGAAATGACGTTCATTTTCAGGAAACCCTTTATATGAAGCTAGCGCTGTAAACAGAAGATAGAAACGCTTTGATTAAACATGACGACAATAAACACGACTTCAAGCCGTCTAGGGTATTTTCATAATAATAAAGTATAATGCAGTGCTGATTGACGTAGAATACTATAAATGGACTGCATTTATATAGTGCTTTTATTCAAAGCGCTTTACATTTTGCCTCACATTCACCCATTCATACACCGACGGCGGTGTCTGCCATGTAAGGCACCATCCAGCTCGTCGGGAGCAGCTGGGGTTAGGTGTCTTGCTCATGGACACTTCGACACTTGGTCAAGTGGAACCAGGAATTGAACCACCAACCTTCTGGCTTGTAGACAACCTACATGAACCACTGAGCCACTGCCGCCCACATAAAATAATGCATCGTCTGCCTCAGTCTGTGATGAGAAGCTCACAAACACTCGACTGAGGATATGAAGTGAGGTAAAGCATGTTATTAAACGTTGTCTTTTGTTGAACAGGTTTATGAACGCTTCACTAGTTTGTGAAGATGTTTAACTCGTGTTGCTTTTTCAAACGCACGTTATAAGCGACTCAAACTCGCAGTCTTTCAGACGGAGCAGCGTTTATCACAGAGCTAACACACTGGGTATTTATTTATTTCATTAAAATCGCAGCCTTTACTTTAAGCTTTCATAATCGCACCTCATCCAAATCGCGATTGCGGTTCGATTAATCGTGCAGCCCTACTTATAATAAATAATTTAACGCTTTTTTTTCCTAACATCATTTTTAGTTGATTTTTTTAGTCTAAAATTTCAGGACTTCAGTCGACCAAGATTTTCTTTGGTTGATTACAGCCCTAGATTTTAGTAATTGTATTCCTATTTGATTTCAAACGGATTCTCTTAAAAACACTGGCAAACGTGCTTCGATGATGGTTAAGGTTTGTGTTCTCGCACACGTTTCCCCTTTTACCCTGAAATGAACAGAGCTGTGCCTCTAGGAATTGCAACTTCACTTGATTGCTCCTTTTTAGCTGCTGTAAAGAGCTTGGATGTGTTGTTGTTCTGTGTAGAGTGGCCTTTCATGAGGATGAAGGGACACATAAGACAGAGGCGTCAGGTCAAAACAAGACTCAATCTCACGAGGCGCTCGACGGAGGCGAAGCTTCAAACGCAATCTCTCAGTGCTTATAGACTAACTAATGCCGCCCAATATGTTCAATCATGCTCGGCCCTTGAGGATGTGGATCTGTCCCGATCTCTCTCCATCTGTCTGTCTTTCTCTGTCCATCTGTCTTCCCGAAGGAAATGTTAGTGCTCAGAAGTTTCTCTTTCATAGCTCAAAAAAGGAAAGACCAGCATATGTTGTGTTTTGGATGCCACAAAGCTTTTTAACAACACTGTAAACCTGAATAAGTTCAGATCTCGGCGAAAAATACTATGGTAGTCAATGGCTGCTGAGATCTGCGTGGTTACAAACATTCTTTCAAATATCTTAGGCTGCTTTCACATCTCTAGTTCGGTTCATTTGGTCTGAACCAAGGGCAAACAATTATACATTGTTGCATTTTTCAGCTTTTTTGGTTCCTTTTCACACCACACTGATTGCTTTGGTCCGAACCAGTTGAAACGAACCAAAATGCAGGCACGTGACAACATCCACATCACTCATTGGCCATGGCGTATTTCCTACACTATTTTTCGATTGGTCAGAATTTACGTGTGGAAAAAATCCAACAGAAGAGGAAAAGCCAGAAAACTATAATAACACTATGGAGAGACGACTCCTGGCCATAATCTACTACACTGTGCGTATTTACCACAGCACGCAAACAATGCATTTCTATAATGAAGCGCCGATGTGACTTGTAAACAACGCTCTAATGCACTGCAGACGGCGAGCGCGCACCGCTCCTCACTTAAGCGGAGGCGTGCATTAGTTATTTTCTGATATGCTCATCATTGTTCCATTTTAAAGATTTTTTTTCTCTCAATGAAAAGCCATTCTTTAATGTCATCCACCATTTTTTTTTTTTGTGGCTTTTTTTATTTAAAAAATTATAATTATGTATCCGTTCAGGCACCTGTAAAAAAAAGTATCGGTTTGGCAGCAGTGGTAAAAAAAACAAACGAGACCAACCCTATATAATAATATTGTTTAAGCAAGTTTGCGTGGACAACCGAAGTACTCAACATGAAGTGATCAAACCTATACACTGTAAAAAAAATTGTTTTGTTTTTTGTTGGTTTAACTTAAAAAAGTAAGTAACCTGGTTGCCTTAAAATGTTGAGTTTATTGAAATAAAAAATTAGAGTTGATACAATGAAGGAAATTAGTTTGGGGGGGGGGGGGACACTCAGTTTCAGTCAATCTTGAGTACCTATAGAGTAGTATTGCATCCTTCATATCTCCGAAAAGTCTTTAGTTTTATTATATTTATAAAAGAAATATAGGCTGTACCGACGTCCTCAAGTGTGGAGAAACCCATCGCTATCGATCTCTAATACAGATATGATTCAGAATCATTTGGAGGCTGAAATAAATTGAACAGGAGAAGCAGCAGCAGCAGGACGTCCGTCTCTGTGGTATGGACTGTATTTAGTGGCCTGTCAACATTTGTGTGTGTTTACTCGCAGTTTATGAGGACATGATTCGGTTTATGGACTATTGTATGCGACTAAACCTTAGCAGTAGCAAGCAAAACGGTTTTGCACGTCAGACTAGTGTAACGTTATACAGAGAACAGCAATGGAGTCCGTTAGCGCATTTGAATGACGAAGCACGCGATCGTGTCGTTTACTGATGTTTACTCACGCGACGATAGCCGACAGCACAGACATTTGAAGGAGTTTTACTCACCGGCTGCTTCCAAAGCAGGACCGAACCTTTATCGCTGGGACCGCTCCGTCAAAAACACACTCCTTTGGTATGATTTGGTGAAGTCCTGACAGCAGTGACTGTGGAGATCCACTTTGAGACGCGACTGAAGCAATGTTGTGAAGCTTCTCGTCATTTCTGCGTTCAAATCGGTTCAAATGCAGCGCTGCCTTCCCAGAATGCTGTGCTGAAGCGTTGAAGTCGCTCGACGTCACCCATTGGAATAAAGTGGAGCGCGGCGCGACAGAAGTGTTCACGGACGACTGGATCTGCAGCTGAGCGAGTGTTTACGGGCGTGCGTTTCCTCTCTCGCTCTAGTCACGCGCGCGCGCACCCTACCGGGAGAAGAGCCCGTACAGCCCATACAAGGACCTTCCGGTCTATCAACGTCAAGCCGAGCCATACTCGAAAAAAACTCTCCGAAACTTGTGAGAAACCGGAAGGAGTATTTTTAACACAGAAATACTCCATCAAACGTCCAACATTAGTTTTTGAAACTTTGTCTATGTTTAGGATGGGAATCCAAGTCTTTAACAGAGTAAAGCTCAGTATGCATGAAACAGCATTTCACCGCCCCTTTAATAAATAGAAACTCAAAATATTATTGTATCTGAACCACATAAAAAATGTGATAAATAATGAAAATAGCACTATTTGGCATGTTTCACTGCGTCATCAGAAATAAAACACACACAATTACAAAATATGCTTACAAAATATTTTAATAATATTTTAAAGGTTGTCGAATCTCAAAAAAATGTTAATTTCAATGAACTCAAAATTTTAAGTCAACCATGGTAACTTTTTTTTTTAATATTTTTTTTACAGTGTAATAATTAAATAAATCCAAAATTGCATGCAGAAACATATTTTTAAATAATTAAAACCTCTATAAATGCATCCATTTATTTTCTAGTATTCCATGAATGCAGCCAATATTTCATTTTGGGTACTTCGTATGTTATCCTTCAAATCACCTTTCTTTTGTTTTGCCTTTGACATTCACAAGTAATTGCTCTTTGCAAATTATGCCAAAACATTCATTGACTTCAGTGGTAATGGAGTTTCACGCCGCTTGCAAGCATATGTGGTGTGTTTCCGTAAACTAAGTTAATGATGTTTATCTAGGAAGGAGTAATGATGCTTCCTTTATATCAGACGCACATGTTTACTGTGTTACTGGAACAGTTGCGGCTAATGATTGAGCATTGACGGCGTTAGCGTAAGCGCAGAGGCATTTGCACACATTCTCCAGTGAAGTAGTGTTTGCTAAACAGAGGTAATGGTGTTTGTTATCAGACGCGTTTGTTTGGGACGGAGCTGCAGGGAAACGGACCGCTCAGGTTGGCGTGCAGTCGATGGCTTCATTTATCACAGCCGCAGCATCTCACACACACACACACACACACACACACAAACACACACACACACACACACACACACACACACACACACACACACACACACACACACACACACACACACACACACACACACACACACACACACACACACACACACACACACACACAAACACACACACACAAACACACACAAACACACACACACACACACACACACACACACACACACACACACACACACACACACACACACACACACACACACACACACACACACACACACACTATCCATTGTCTGTGAAGCACATCGGTGAACTGTCTTGGCATAAACCCAATTGATTAATTCACTACATTTCCCGTGACCCTTTAGTCAGTCTAGAGCTGCTCTTAGAGTACTGAACTCTAAGGGTACACGTAACGACAAGGTACTAAAAAACGTATTTTCTACATATTTTCCATCCCGTTCTGTCAGTAACTCTGTTTAGTTCCTGTCTCTATGAAGCCCCTCCTTCTGAAAACCACACTGTGCTCTGATTGGTCGGCTTGAGCAGTGTGTTTTGATTGGGCTAGCACTTCCAGCGAGTTTGGGAAATGCCCCGCCTCTTACTATATCCGCCGGTTTCAACACTCGACTATCTCAACCAGGTCCGTCCCTTTATTCTGCTTATTAATTATTTAAATGAGGAATAAAATACCAATTAATTGCAAAATGTTCGTGTAAAGTAATGCATAATGCAAAATCTAATACTTATTTAACAAATAATATCTAAATCTTGACAAAAAGTAGTGTTTTATAATGTCTAAATCTATATCAAAATGCAAAACCTAATGAAATTAAGAAATTATGTCTATAAAAACAAGATTAATCCAAAAGATGGAAAAAAAATATATATTTTAAAGGCCTTCAATGGTTCAATATATATATATATATATATATATATATATATATATATATATATATATATATATATATATATATATATATATATATATATATATATATGTATATATATAACTTATTGAAACCTTTTATATATTTTAATATTAGTATTACAATGTTTAATCGTGATTAATCGCAGTATGTGCAAAATTCAACAATGAATACAAAAGTGCTGCCATATAAACAAAAGTGCTATAATGTATGGTTAGCAAACAATTTAAACAAATAAGGTGCTTTTTAAAAGTTAGTAACAGTTACAATATTTATTTTAAATATCAACTTAAACATTCATTTAATCAAATTAAATTAAATTGGTGATATATTTGTGCATATTTTCTGCATATTTGTGATATTCACCCAGGGCGTTATTTAATTTTATAAAAGCCTTTTTTTTAAGTCTTATTAAATGTATGCATCATCTTTCATGTTAAATTCTTACATTTGATTAATAAATTCAGTTATAATAGTAAAGACACGGCAGGCTGTTACCAATCAAATTAAAGAATTTAAACTGCAAAAAATACAGCTGAAATAAATAATGTTATAAGATTGATGATCTCAATAAAACATGCAATCATACTTTTAAACATAACCGCCAGTAGGAGGAGCAAGTGATCGTCTTCATGAGCGAGTCATTGAGTCGTTCATTCAAACGTTTGCTTTAAAACGCTGAATCATTCAGTAACAAAACACCGTGCTGAGTGTTGCTTTCCTCTGGAGATATTTCCGTCGGTGAAATCATGAGTGAAATGGAACAAAAAAAGGTTGTTTGGATCTAAAATGTAAGTAACTTAATATTAATTAGGCTACTGTTTATTGAACTAGGCTACACCATTCATGCTACACAATTCACGATTGCAAAGTCGACTTGTGTTATTAACAATATCATAAATCATAATAAATATCAACAACTACAAAAAGCTCAGTTTTCCCCCAGTATGTTTCTTCTGTGAGTTTATATCGCTGCTCAATTGTTTTGATTTCTCCACGAATGTCTCTCACAAAGAGACGGGCAGAGCGAGCCTCAACGCGACTAACGTACCAGAGGCAGAGAGACACTCATCAATCGCTGTTTACATTGAATATAATAAAAACAACAAAAAATCTGGATCATTCTCGCGTTTCTGGTTATTTTTATATTTTATTTGTCCCAGACAAAGAATGTCAGCCCTTGGCTTCGGCTACAGACAGCGCTGTATTCTCCTGTGACCAATGGTTTGTCTGTGTGTGTATTCTCCTGTGACCAATGGTTTGTCTGTGTGTGTATTCTCCTGACCAATGGTTTGTCTGTGTGTGTATTCTCCTGTGACCAATGGTTTGTCTGTGTGTGTATTCTCCTGACCAATGGTTTGTCTGTGTGTGTATTCTCCTGACCAATGGTTTGTCTGTGTGTGTATTCTCCTGTGACCAATGGTTTGTCTGTGTGTGTATTCTCCTGTGACCAATGGTTTGTCTGTGTGTGTATTCTCCTGACCAATGGTTTGTCTGTGTGTGTATTCTCCTGACCAATGGTTTGTCTGTGTGTGTATTATCCTGACCAATGGTTTGTCTGTGTGTGTATTCTCCTGACCAATGGTCTGTCTGTGTGTGTATTCTCCTGACCAATGGTTTGTCTGTGTGTGTATTCTCCTGACCAATGATTTGTCTGTGTGTGTATTCTCCTGTGACCAATGGTTTGTCTGTGTGTGTATTCAGAGGCAGTGAGCAACGGTCTTTCAATATAATAACAAATAACTACGTTAATGCGCAATAAAATAATTGTCGGCGTTAATTAATTAATGCATTAACGCGATAATAACGCGTTAACTTGCCCAGCCCTAATATATATATATATATATACAGTCCCTGACAAAAGTCTTGTCGCTTGTGTACAAATTGACCTAAAGTGCCGCTGAAATATATTTCTAATCACGATTTTTTTTTTACAAGAAATGGCTCATTTTAATCCCACAAGCTTTTGTGATAATGTTTCAGTAAAAAACTAAACTTTCAAAAAGTATTCTAATATTCACAGCTTGGTAAAGCCCATTGAGTCAATTTTTGCAAAGACATAAGTGTTGTCACCTTGTCATATGAGCCTAACCTGTGACTAATAATGGATCAATTAGGTCTCAAGTGTGTATAAAAAGAACCCCAGTACACTAGACCTTCACATCAACTGCAACTAGACCTCTGCAAACATGCCTAAGATTCACCCTGAGACTAAAGTTTTGATTATCAAGAGGCTGAAGACCAGATCCACTGCTGATGTGGCAGACACCTTCAATGTGTCTCAGCGTCAAGTACAGAGGATAAAAAAATGATTTGAAGAGACTGGAGACGTTTTTGACAAGCCCAGGTCAGGCAGACCCCGCAAGACAACTGCACCATTCATGCTACACAATTCACGATTGCAAAGTCGACTTGTGTTATTAACAATATCATAAATCATAAATATCAACAACTACAGAAAGCTCAGTTTAACCCCAGTATGTTTCTTCTGTGAGTTTATATCGCTGCTCAATTGTTTTGATTTCTCCACGAATGTCTCTCACAAAGAGACGGGCAGAGTGAGCCTCAACGCGACTAACGTATCAATCGCTGTTTACATTGAATATAATAAAAACAACAAAAAATCTGGATCATTCTCGCGTTTCTGGTTATTTTTATATTTTATTTGTCCCAGACAAAGAATGTCAAGCCCTTGGCTTCGGCTACAGACAGCGCTGTATTCTCCTGACCAATGGTTTGTCTGTGTGTGTGTTCTCCTGTGACCAATGGTTTGTCTGTGTGTGTATTCTCCTGTGACCAATGGTTTGTCTGTGTGTGTATTCTCCTGACCAATGGTTTGTCTGTGTGTGTATTCTCCTGTGACCAATGGTTTGTCTGTGTGTGTATTCTCCTGACCAATGGTTTGTCTGTGTGTGTATTCTCCTGTGACCAATGGTTTGTCTGTGTGTGTATTCTCCTGACCAATGGTTTGTCTGTGTGTGTATTCTCCTGTGACCAATGGTTTGTCTGTGTGTGTATTCTCCTGTGACCAATGGTTTGTCTGTGTGTGTATTCTCCTGACCAATGGTCTGTCTGTGTGTGTATTCTCCTGTGACCAATGGTTTGTCTGTGTGTGTATTCTCCTGACCAATGGTTTGTCTGTGTGTGTATTCTCCTGACCAATGGTTTGTCTGTGTGTGTATTCTCCTGACCAATGGTTTGTCTGTGTGTGTATTCTCCTGTGACCAATGGTTTGTCTGTGTGTGTATTCTCCTGACCAATGGTTTGTCTGTGTGTGTATTCTCCTGACCAATGGTTTGTCAGTGTGTGTATTCTCCTGACCAATGGTTTGTCTGTGTGTGTATTCTCCTGACCAATGGTTTGTCTGTGTGTGTATTCTCCTGACCAATGGTTTGT
This sequence comes from Pseudorasbora parva, assembly GCF_024679245.1. Taxonomy (NCBI): domain Eukaryota; kingdom Metazoa; phylum Chordata; class Actinopteri; order Cypriniformes; family Gobionidae; genus Pseudorasbora; species Pseudorasbora parva. Next base: position 56,533,794 of record NC_090175.1, read on the forward strand.
CTGTGTGTGTATTCTCCTGACCAATGGTTTGTCTGTGTGTGTATTCTCCTGACCAATGGTTTGTCTGTGTGTGTATTCAGAGGCAGAGCAACGGCCTTTCAATATAATAATAAATAACTACGTTAATGCGCGATAAAATAATTGTCGGCGTTAATTAATAAATGCGTTAACGCGATAATAACGCGTTAACTTGCCCAGCCCTAATATATATATATATATATATATATATATATATATATATTACATCCTGAAAAAACAAACAAAAAAACATTTTAAAGCTCTGAGCAAGAAAGAGCCAAATGTGACCCCTAAACGGAGAGGATCAAAGGGTTAAATGAGGAATACTGGGATGTGTTTGTTCCCGAGAGAAACTCCAGACTACAATGGAGGCGTTTCAAAAATACTGACACTAAAATAGAGAAGAAACTAAAAACAGATGAAAACATAAAAAGCATAATAGGTCCACTTGAATAGTATTTGGAAGCTTGATCAAATAAACCTTTAAGTAAATGTTCAAATCAAATAACTTTTTGCTTCCATTGAAGCCATTGACTTGCCTTGATAAAAAATCTAATTTGTGCATTTCAGCCAAGATGTATGTATTTAAAAGCATGATCAAATTAGCTAAAATAAGTTACACACAAGAGACACGGTGTGGGACTTTAGAGATTGAAAATGAATCTGTGGTTTCACTCTCTTGCATGATGGATCTCTCGTTTGCTTTTGATGTCGTTTCTCTCACAATCCAATTATGAAATCATGATGCATTGAACCGTGTATGTGTGTTGCGTATAAGTATATTATATGGTGTTCCTCAAACCTAGTTTACATACAGTACATATGCAGTTGTTCTTCTGCATAATCTCCTGATATTTAATCAGCCATGCTTGCTTTGGAGACCGAACGCGCTTGAATATATCCATGAATGTGATTTCTCTGGGAATGAATTTCACTGCTTATCCCACCCACAATCCCAATAAGCTGATCTTAAATTAAACCTCATTCTATAATAGGCATATTATATCGATTATTTATAGTTATTACGACACATTTCTACAGAGGAGTGTCATTTGTTTGACCAGTTGTGCCAGGGCTCGACAGTGCAACCATTTCACTCGCATTTGCGTCTGAAAATAAACGTGTGCGAGCGGTACAGTGTATTTTGGAGCATGTGTGCGAATAAAAAATCCTTGTGGATCAGTTTTCTTTAATGTTAGATCATAAAAAGTCTTTAATACCTTAAATGGTACAACAAGCGTATATATATATATATATATATATATATATATATATATATATATATATATATATATATATATACACGCAGAAATAGTTAGTTATGCGCCTTTTTTTAGTTTCTAAAATTTCTAAATAAGCTCCTGAATTTAGGAGCAACTAGGTCGCAAAGGTGTTCCTTGGGAAAAAAGTAAGTGCTGGATGTCATTGCATCTTTTTGCATGCTTGATTGCTTTATAATGTGGTGTAAGATGTGGGCAAATACTCCAGCTTCAGTCCCACAGCTGACCTGCCTCTTAACCGCATCGCATCCCCTGCTTTCAGATGAATCTCTGCAGGCGCGTCCGCGGACACATCGCTGCTATCCTAATCCAGCCATTTATAGTTTCAAAGGCGAGCATGGCTCTCTGCGCCCTCTCTAAGTGATGCAAGCAGCCACCAAAGCGGAGGAGAGAGCCAAGGAGCACATAATGAAAGCGAAGACGGACGAGAGTTGCAGGCCTGCGGTCCCCGGAGGACTCACATCCAGTGTGTTTGCTGCTTTGATGTTGCAGTGATGTGTAATAAGGACTATGGGGAGATGGCCTGGTCTTCAGGTCCTCACAGCAGAGATGCAGGGAAAGCGTCTAGAGGTGCCAGTGGGTGGAAAGCTATAAAAGAGGACAAAACTTTTTATAGTACTACTATGTTTAATAGAAGTTGTTACAGCAAGTTCCTTTATGTTTGTTGATTAGTTAAAGGAAGTGTATGTAAGGGTGCTTTCACACCAACCTTGTTTGGTCCGGATTTTCTGACTTTTCAGTTTGGTACGAACCAAAATTACAGGCGTGAAACCTCCCTCGGACAATGGTCCGGACCAAACAGACGAAATTTGGTCCGACGAAAAGAGGTAGTCTCGGTCCGAATCAAACAGAACAAAGGTTCGGTTCGTTTCTTGTGTGAAAGCATTTTCTGTATAGTTCGGACTTTCAGACCATTTACAGGAAGTTCTGGTGTAGGATTAGTGAAAATACATTAAACTTACAGCACAGTGTTGGAGCGCGCAGCATTTTAAACAGAACCTAGCATGCTCTGCTTGACTATATATATATATATATATATATATATATATATATATATATTAGGGGTGTAACGATACGCGTATTCGTATTGAAGCGTACGGTACGAGGCTTTCAGTTCGGTACGCATTATGTACCGAACGGTTCTTGGACTAATTAATAAGATTTGGAAAATAAAAAAGTGTGTGAAATGTAATATTATGCGTTCAACAAGGTAGCCCAATAACCAAAACGACGTAACAGGCAATGCCCCTGACACCGCCGAAGTGAAAAAAAAAGCACCAAATATGTTTTAGGCTGCTCAGTCAGGTGCTCGCTTACTCAGTACGCGCTAAATGCTCGTCGCAAAATGGCTGATGCGTTTAACAGACCAGAAATAGAAGATCCTCCAATAACCAACAGGTCTGGTGTTTGGGTGAACTTTGAATTCTCTGTTAGCTATGATGGTGTTGGCAAGAGTGATGGATAAAAAAAACAACAACGGTATGTCGCAGTTGATGGTACAGCAGCGGGAATAATTCATGTCATGTCAATCAACTCATTTACGCCGACAACAAGACGATAAAAAGGAGAAACAGCCACAAACTATCCCACAAACTATCCCCGCAGCATTTAGACCGACATTTCCAACTTATTCAAATGGCAAAAGATATCACCGCGGCGAGTGGTCCATTTATAGCCGCGGATATGTCTGCAGGGCGTAGTCTATGCGGTGCGTATTTTTTCTGTACCCATGTTAACGGTTGCGGACTGCAACGCAGCATATGTGAAAGCACAACAGGGCGTGCGGCTCCTGCACCGCAGACGCAGCACAAAACACACCGCATACGCACTGCAGACGGAGTTTTAACAACATGCTTAAAGTAATTGAGCCCCGTTACAATGTTCCTTCACGAGCCCGTTACGAACCGTTACACCCCTAATATATATATATATATATATATATATATATATATTTCTAATGTCTGTGAGAAGTAGCCTATATGCTGAGTTTCGGTTTATTAAAGGGGGGGTGAAACACTCAGTTTCAGTCAGTGTCATGTCAATCTTGAGTACCTATAGAGTAGCATTGCATCCTGCATATCTCCGAAAAGTCTTTATTTTTTTAATAATTATATAAGAAAGATGCGCTGTTCCGAGTCTTTCCGAAAAAAGCCGAGCGGGTGGGGGCGTGTCGTGTGAGCGGAGCTAAATAATGACGAGTGCGCCGCCGTGTTGAGTGCGTCGTAATGCTGTCATCCCTAACATCGGGAAAAACTTTATTCAAACTAAAAATATGGCTTTTAATCAGATACAGCCATACATCTATGATCCGGAATCAGACCCAGAGGCTGCAGTTGAACAGGAGCAGCAGCAAAAACGACTAGAGCAGGACGTCTCTATGTGCTACAAGTTATACACTAACTATATAATATGCTTAGCGGCTTGTGTTATTTACATATTTATACTTGAATTATATCGTCGTATTTTTGTCTTTGAAGGTGTACATGTGGGAAGTGCAGTTGTGCACGTGTGTGTGTGTGTGTGTGTGTGTGTGTGTGTGTGTGTGTGTGTTTACGCGTGGTTTGCGTAGACAACACGGAATAGTAGCACATTTGACCCTTACGAAACAAAAATATATTGCAATATACTAGAATTTATATTGCAATACATTAGAAAATATATTTCAATGTATCAAAAACTTCCTCATATATTTGAAAATATATAGCAATATATGGATGGACAACGTATTGCTATATATTGATTCATATATTAAAATACATTGATATACAAACAAAACTGAATTTTTTCATGTATTTTTATTGAAACAAAGTATTTTTTATGAGTTAAGCAAGCTCCTGCATATGTTTACAGAGGTTGATTAACAATAGCCCAAATCAGATGGTGCATGACATTCAATATATTTTCTATATTTAGAAAATATTTCTATTAGGGCCGGGACTTTAACGCGTTAATTAATTACGCAAAAAAAAAAAAAAATGTACCACACTTATTTTTGCACCGCGGAACGTTTTTCAATGAATGAGTTTCGACGGACCAATTATACTGAAACACCAACTAGCGCTCCGGAGTCACGACAACAACAAACCGTGTGAACATGAACGAAGCTATGGAACGAAGAAGCTGATGAGACTGCTTTGCTTGGCCCCGTGGATGGGAAAGTTTGTTTTAAAAAACAAAAGAATGGAAGCGTCGTCAAGAGCACGGTTGTGAGCAACAAGGAATTCGCGTATCACCGCAGCACATCGAGCCTCAAATATCACAAATATGCTTTTGCTACACTTACTGGCAAACATTGCGCTGGTCTGCTGGACTGAAATAAATAAACAATATTTTGTTGATTAAGCTTATGTATTCAGCCATTATTCAATGGGATACTAAAAATCCATGTGAAAAATTTCTTGTCATTGTTCTCAGGTCAAATATTTATATGCAATTAAAATGCGATTCATTTCGATTGATTAATTAATTACAAAGCCTCTAATTAATTAGATTTTTTTTTTTTAATCGAGTCCCGGCCCTAATTTCTATATTATATTTTAATCTGTTATATTTTAAAATATATGACAGACAGTGTTAGATTATTTCATATTTACCATGTATACAATATATATGATAATTATATACTATGTAATATAAATCAATATATTTAAGACATATGTTCCCATATAAATCTGATTATATTATCCAGTACATTGAGGTATATTATCTCATATAATTTTACATATATATTTACATATATATACAATGACTCTTTCAATATATAATTTCATAGATTGTAGGATATATTTCAATATAAATAGCAATATATTGAATAGTATAATAATAGGTATATATTCAATATATGAAAACGGCAATAATTGGAGTATTGTCCCATATATTGCAATATATAACTTGCATATATAATATATTATTATATAATATATAATATGATATATTACCATGTAAATTTCACAATATATGGAGACACATGAAATATATTGTCAACTAATATATTGAGAAATATATTTTTGTTGCGTAAGGGGAATGAAGAAGCGCGCTTATTTAGTTCAACATATTTCCCCCCTCTTTGTGTATTGTTGAGTGCTTTTACAATACACAAACATAAAGTTACACATATAGTGGCCAGCTAAACAAATGTACACGCACTACACATCGCATGCTCCATTGATCAATTTCTATATATAGTAATATATATAGTAACTATACGTGATCATGTTTGGGCTACTTGATGAGCATAGACACAGACATTTGAAGCAGTCTAACTCACCGCCCGCGGTTCTAACGTTGGGACTGCTCCATCCTTCAGCATTAGGCGATTGGAAAATCCGGCGTCGAGCTGGGCCATGTTTATGAAACAGTCGGCACCGAAATGCAGTGAACAGATATAAACATTCGCGCAACTCAGTTGCTGATCCGGAAAAGCAAATTACATCCACTGTTGCCTTAACGCGGGGTTTTTGGAGAATCTGTGCAGGACTGTCTTGGTCTGGCAACCAAAAACGCACTTTTTGATGTCATTGTTAATTGTGCACATTACCTGTGCAGCGCAGCCTACGAGCCAGCGCTTTGATGGGGGTAGCCTGTTACTTTCGCTCTCTCCCTCTCTCCCTCTCACGCGCTTCCGGTAGAATTGTCCGTACGGCCCATACAAGGAAATTCCGCCCCCATTAACGTCAAAGGGGACGCATGATCTCAAAAAACTTGCCGAAACTTATGACTAACCGGAAGTAGTATTTTTGACAAAGAAATACTCCCATCAAACGTCCACCTTAACTTTTGAAACTTTGTCCATGTTTAGTATGGGATTCCAAGTCTTTAACAGTGTAAAAAGATCAGTATGCATGAAAGAGCATTTCACCCCCCCTTTAATGAGACCGCTCCAGTTCATGTGCAGCGCAAATGATCGCTCCGTCACGGGATGTCTGCTATATTATTTATTTAAGCTTATTTATTAAATTCAGGCAAATGATGAAACATTTATTAAAATTAAGTTACAAAATACAAAGCTTTCTACAAACATCTTAATGAAGTGGTCAAAATTATTTCTGACTCGATGTCTTTGATATTGCACATCTGTGCGCGTTTCATAATCAATATAGCCTAGATGAAATTTAAAAATAACATTATAATATTTAAACATAACTATAAAATAAAATACAATGTTTGGCTAAAAATCCTATCTTCTAGGAGCTCCTCCTTTCCTGTCGGCGCCGATAAAATGTTTGCACAACGAGGACGTTCATTTGGTGAATTTGCCTCGAGTATAGTTGTTGCTGCAGATAGTAATGCCATAATATTAAGAGTATCGGCAACGATATGCGTCTGTTCATTCATTCTTGTCAAAGTTAGCCGCTGAATTGACAACACACTGACGTCAGACGCACGTCCGCTAACAAACCAATCAATGTTAAGATGCAGCCCACAGAGATGATGACGACAGGACGCCAGTGCGTCATGTAAAGTTCTTTGGTGCGCTGATATAACTGCAATGTGAAAGCAAACCAAAAAGAACCAAATGTCCAAACACGAACTTTGGTTCGGACCTTGGTGCGGACTTTCAGGTGTGAAAACGCCCTAAGATTGTGGCCAAAACTGGTACTGCAATCACTTTTAAATGTCTGTAGAGCGGTGTCTCCCTCTCCCCTCCTCCTGACTCGAGGTTGCCAGATTGGCTGCAGGATCAGCAGGAACGTTTGTAGATCTGCAGCTGTGGTAACTAGAAAAAGACAATATCAATTGTCAATATTGTCACTGCCTCAATAGTGCACTATGATACATTTATATATGTTTTCCATAATTTAAACACATTTAGAAACTAGAATTATTTCTGCATTTATATATTTATTTTTGCCATACTAGTGTTATTTTAGTATCGCTGAGTACTATTATAGATTTTGTTCATGTTTTTAATTCCATTTTTTGCTTTCATTTTAATTTCAGTTACAAGTTTTAGTAATTCTGTTGTTTTTCTTTAAAAAATTTTATTTTATGTTTTTAAAAATGTGTAGTTTTTATTAAATTGTATTAGTTTTAGTCTGGTGCATCAGATTAATGAAACTAATTAATAAGCAAGTATTTTTTTATGGTTGTAGTTTTTGTTAAATATAATATCATTGATACTAGTAAAATCTATATATTTAATAATATGCATCAAATAATGTTATTTGCTGTAACAGGCGTCCCTGATAGAAGATACAAGAGTTTTCAATTTTCATACAGTTTGTGTTACCAAATAATAACCGGGTGGAAATCGAACACACAGACTTTTATTTAATAAACGAGCCTGAAATTCACCGGGACTCTTATTTTGAAATGTATGTGCTTTATTATTGCAGGAGCTCATTCAAATTCAGACAAGGAGATAAAATATACATTCTTAAAACATATTACAATATGAAAACCGTATTGTAAACATTGTCATAATTGATCAGCATTAGTTTCGTTTGGCATAAATGTGTGTGAGCTTGAACACACAACAGCGCCACCTTCAGGCTTTGAGACGTGAAGCGCTCACATTTATTTAATGAAATCAGAGCCTTTTGAAGTTTAACAATCACATTAGGCAGTATCGCCATTTATGTTTCCATCCCCAAAATATAAGACGCCTAAAAATGATAATTGAGACGATTGTTGTAACATCTAAAGGGTTAGTTCACCCAAAAATGAAATTGAAGTCATAAATGACTCACCCTAATGTTGTTCCAGTTAGTTCGTTAGAATCTCTTGAAGCATCGAAAATACATTTGGGTCCAAAAACCAAAAATAACAAAAACTACGACTTTATTCAGCATTGTCTTCTCTTCCGGGTTTGTGTTCAATCCTCAAATAAAGATTCGAACGGTTATGAATCAGTGAATTGATTCATGATTCAGATCGCGTGTCAAACTGCTGAAATCACGTGATATTGGCGATCCGAATCATGAATCAATTCGCTGATTCATAACCGTTTGAATCTTTATTTGAGGATTGAAAACAAACGCGGAAGAGAAGACAATGCTGAATAAAGTCGTAGTTTTTGTTATTTTTGGACCCAAATGTATTTTGGATGCTTCAAGAGACTCTAATTAACCCACTGATGTCTCATATGGACTACTGTGATGATGTTTTTATTCCCTTTCTGGACATGGACAGTATAGTGTGCATACACTTGCATACGCTCTCGGACTAAATATAAAATATCTTAAACTGTGTGTGAAGATGAACGGAGGTCTTACGGGTGTGGAGCGACATTACAGGGAACTAACGTTACACTGCCACCAAAATGGTCGCATATGCGACCTTTTAAAATGCCATTGCGACCCGAATTTCTATGGGGTCGCAAATGTATCACTGATTATTTTTGTACCTACCTTATGTTTTAGGCAATATACTATGATTTACTATGAGCATTTATTAATACAGAAATGTGTATTTTAAGAAAACGTTTTATAACGTGCTCTGAGCATTCAACACATCAAGTTCAACCCCGCGACCCCCGCCCCCTCCCAAAATGTAGGCGAGGCGTACGTTGATTAAAAATAATATACCTCTCGTTAAGACACACACAGCAATCGCATATATATCTCAACATAGCCTACAATCTGTACGTGTTGAAATTAAGCGGACAATTGACTCATATTGTAAGGGAAGTTCAAGTGTAACAACCATCACTTGATGTCGATGCGACATGTCAAACGGAGCCTGTGAGTGGGAATGATGTGGCTGAGAAGGATTCATCAGGGAAAGCACACGCGGGAAAAACGAAACGGACATATGAATTTCGACACCAGTGGCTCGAAGAATAAGTTACCAGTGGTTAAGGTACCAAGACGGAGCAATGCACTGTATGTAAGTTACTGTAAATTCTCTGGGCCATCAATTGCTTGCAGGACTGTCCAAATTTGTAACTGCGTCAAAACAATTCAAACACGAATCATTAACGTTAGCCGCCACGTTTACATGCACACTTTTTTGTCATTCCAATTAAAATAATTACGATTGAAAGATTCAGTGGACTGTTTACATGAGACTTTATCTAAACCGAGCTGACTTTCAATCGCAATCATCACAGAGCAGTTTGTCTGCCGCTTCAGAAATGTCGACGCTTCTCTCCAGCAGCTGAATGTGTTCACGGATGCCATAGCAACTCTCAACAGCCACCAGGACTTACACGGTTTTATAAAATATATTTATTTGTTGTAAAGTGTAATAATCATCTCAGAAAAAATAAATTCTTCTGTCAGGAGCAGTTGAAGTAAAAAGTGCCTGGGACAAACGCTGTCAAGATGAGAGGATGTAGCCAGGCTATGTCTGTGTCATTATGCCAACATTATCTTCATACGTTCTTAAGAAATAAAAAGTTTACCCCTCAGAAAAATAAACTTTCCTCTCAACATTATAGCCTGCGTTTGAGCGCGGCGCGCAGTCAGTAGTGAAGGCGCGCGCTGTGTATCACGTCATATAAGGACGCACACTGAAAAGTAATCCGGTCAGGTCATTTAACATGGTTACAATTTTCATGAAAAGGTTTATCCCACCCCTCTCAAACTGATTACAATTTCATTCGGTTTGGGCATTTTTATTCAGATTGAGGTGTGTATATGGAGCATTTTCATTTGGATTGGACTTTTAAACCGATTATAGTGCTCCATGTAAACGCACTGAAGCTTCACAATGATAGTATTTTTCTTATTATTTTATGGATTATATTTATTTTATTTTTCCTTAAGAGTTCAGGAGTCTGCCCATCTGTGCCCACCACAGCATGTTGAAATGCAAAAGAAATTCATTTTGCACTTTATTGTGTACTCACTGTATTTTTTATTGCAATAAATCTATCCCAACCAGAAAGAAAACAAGAAGGCATGTGGTTTAAAAGATGGCAAGTAAAAAGCACATCGGTATGCAATACAGTTTCATTATTGTTCATTATTATCCAGAGTGGCTTACTATAAATAATTTGTGCGACCAAATCATGTTTTGTGCCAGTAACTGAAAAAGTTAGTAGCGCAAGTGCCACCAGTGGAAAAGGTTAGTGTAGTTCCCTGCATTAGGGGGAGGAGTTAATGACAGACATTTCATTTTTGGGTGAGCTAACCCTTTAAGGTAGGCCTATCGATGACTTTTTATGATCTTACATTGAAGAAAACTGATTGTTTATTCAGATACATTCTCCAAAATACACATCTATGTTCAGTCAAGAGTTAAGTGGAGCCCATGATAGTAAGCACCTGCTCTCAGATGAGATTTTACATCTGGTTTCACATTCAGGTGTCATTAGGAGAGGTTTCCGGTCTGTGTCCCTATGTAACTCCATCCGTGTTGGCGTCCCATCTCGCTGTAAACTAACCCGGGGGTCATTGTTTTGTTTGTGCATAAATGGTCAAGGCCAAATTCTACATAGGGGATCGTCCTATTAGCATCGGTTAAAAGCAAAGAGTAACCGGAGCCCAGTCTTGGCATTCTCCTCCAAGACAATAACAAGAATGATGATGTGACCGCACAGGTCGCATGGCCTCGGGGTAGAGTTAGTAAGCAAAGCAAATCCTTCAACGTGGCTTTTCCTAACCCCATAAAACTCAGGTGTAGCCACTGGGAACGGAGCTCTCTAGCCAAAAGGGGCACAATCCACAGATTAATTGGCCGACCCGCAGCGCAAAGCGGCTTCATTTAGAGCAGTCATGCTACATAAACTCCACTATGAACAAGCTGTTCCCTCAAGGACCGAAGCAACCTCCCAACACAGTCCCAAAATAACAGCGTTCTCGCTGCCGTCCCTTGATATTCACCACAAATAATACCCGTATCCCCAGAAGCCTCAATAACCATCACACAACGGGTCTTCCTCGCCAGCGCTTTCCTTTGTTTTCCTCACCTTTTTGAGGTCAGTTAGTGGGATATTTTCTGTTTTCTCTCTCTTCTCTGCTTATCAGCTTCCGCTGGTCCCTTTATCCCGAGGATTGACCCCGAGCTGTTGGGGTGCGATTCAAGCTCCATTCCTTAGTCGTCAGATTAGTGTTTTTCACTTTAGACAGCAGCCACACGCGCATACACACACACACACACACACACACACACACACACACACACACACACACACACACACACACACACACACACACACACACACACACGTTTGCTTTTGTGAACGCCATTCCATAGGCGTAATGGTTTTTATACTGTACAAGCCGTATTTTCTATCCCCCTACACTGCCCCTGTCCCTAAACCTACCCATCACACACACACACACACACACACACACACACACACACACACACACACACACACACACACACACGCACACACACACACAGCCCCTAAACCTACCCATCACAGGAAACATTCTGCATTTTTACTTTCTCAAAAAAACTCCTTCTGTGTGATTTATAAGATGTTTTCCTCATGGGGACCTAAAAATGTCCCCACAAGGACAAGGATTTCGGATATTGCCATCTTTTTGGGGACATTTTGTCCCCATAACGTAGGGATTACCAGGCCACACACACACACACACACACACACACACACACACACACACACACACACACACACACACACACACACACACACACACACACACAGTTTCTGGCCAACTGAACAAGATAAAGGCTTGAATTTGAGTATGAAAGTCTCAACAATAGTAATAATCTCTGGCCAAGACCTAGCCGTGTTTTTTCCCTATTATTTCCAGCTGATCAGATTAGCCGCTATTAGCATCCTTTTCATTATCTAAAGCCTCAAATCCGCCCCACGATTCAGGAGGATCAAATCAACACAAGACGCTCGGCAAATAACAATGATTGCCAAACAGAGGCAGGCCGTTGTATTGGGATTAGGGAGACGAGAGGATTACGGACACTTCCATGCCTAATTTGTGGCAATAAAAGCGCACGTCAGATGCCACGGGAGGTCAAAACACTTCCTGCAGCTTCTGTACGGGATCCGTCTTATACACTCGCATTTTTGTGCTGAAGTTCATTGAGCTCCACTTGACAATGAGCTCTGATAACTTGACGTTCTGCATTGAAGTGGATGAATGAAAACCTTCACTGAGCTGTGATGCGCTTTGTTTTTATCTTCCCATGATAGTGCTGAAGAAATAGTTCATACAGTTGGGCTGTCTATTGTAAACCACGACTGAAATATTATATTAAGGCATGGCTAGTAATTCATATATACAATAGGCCTCATTCATGAAACAGAAGCTGAACAACAATGTTAATAGAGCTGAGTACTGCATTTTTATGTTCAGTAATATTCCTCAAAATGTGATGCTAGAAAGACATTACTGCCTTGGATATTCCATATCATAGCAACCAGCTGGAAAAATGCTATAAATGTTTTGATGGACACAAGATAATTGAATATTTATTGCTAGGCATATATTTGCTTAAAGCTACAATGTGTGATATTTCCCCCATCTAGCGGTGAAAAGGTATATGACCATCCAGTGTGGGCGGAGCTTAGGTGACGCAATGACTATTCAAAGATGCCACCTACGTCAATACTAAATAGAACGCCGCCATATTTACGACCGATCTCGCCCGGTGGCCGCCCGAACTGCCCATCTGAATGAGAGAGACAGACAGAGATACCTGGAGAAAAATTATATTTTAGGCTCTGGTCATTATTTGTTACCCCCAGTTTTCTTTTGTCCATTTTTAAATATAATATATCTTGTATATAACCCCTCCCCATACAGTGGGGATCGCTTGAATTCGGCTTATTATTGAATTCACAGTGTAGCTTTAAATATCAAATGCACTGGCATGTATTGGGCGTCTGGTCTAAACCAGATGTGTTCAGGAGCATTGTTGGAGCATTGCTATTGTGAGGAACTGAAAACCACTGACCACTGACTAAAACACACCTGCTATAAAAGTCAATAGTGAAGTCTTTCTGTGTTATTTAAAGGGTGTGTTAAAGGTCGTTGTTAAAATAGCAAAAGTGGATTCAGACACGCCCTAAGAGCACCTGCGCCATGTGCTCAGATCAGAAAAATAGGGCACATTATGTTTGGCTGGTTGTTAATGAGCACAACAGGCAGATGATTTACATGGATTGATCTCAGGCCTCATTAGAATATTCAATGAGGGGGCGGAGCTGAGGATGCGTTATTTAGGTGTCATCATCACCTGAACTCAGCGTCTCCTTTGAGATTCGGAGAAGCAACCAATCCTCAGCCACCCACTCACACACACTGTAATTCCTCTCCTCTGAGTTTCCAACTCACAAGCCACATGATGATTCAGCAAAAGAGCATGTAAAACAGCCACGAGCCCCAAACAACCTCATTTATCCACTTCTCATTGCTGCTTATAGAGCAGCTCCATTCATCCTCATCTCATCTTCTCTTCATTCGCTATACATAGCCGAGAATTCATCATTCTCATTGGTTAATGCTTTACTTGCCGTAAACATGCCACCGTCTTATGCTCTCTTGCAATAAATGACATGTAGAAAAGTTTTTTCCCTTAAGGAATAAGGTTGGCTGAATATTGTCAATGGTTTATATGGGTATCTGTGTAGTAGAATGGCTCAAAAAAAGAAAAATACAGTAATGCGATATATTACACATTTAAAATAATGTTTTTCTATTTTAATATACTTTAAAATATAATTTATTTCTGTGATGCAAAGTTATTGCCACTTTATTGAACAAAAAGTAAAAAAAAGAACAGCATTTATTCAAAACAGAAATCTTTTCTAACAAATATAAACATTTACATTTAAAAAATAGAAGATAAAAAAAAATACTGACACCAAACTTTTGTACAGTATAGTTTTACAACATAACTAAATTCTCCAGCAAAATGCTGTTCTCCTTTTAAACTTCTATTCATCTAATATTCTTGAAAAATGTATTAAAATTATATTAAAAATATTAAGCAGAACTTTTTCCAAAATGTATACAAAATCTGCTTATAGAATGATTTCTGAAGGGTCATGTGACCCTGAATATATAACTATATAAAATATATCTATTCCATTTTAAAGTATATTAAAATAGAAAACCATTATTTTAAATTGTAATTTTTTTTACAATATTAAAATATAATACAATACTTTTGATCAAATAAATGTGGGCTTGATGAGCATCATCAAGAGAGACATCAAAATGTATATATATATATAAATTACAAGCACTATAATAATTTTAACATATACGGTAACATATATTAATATTGTAATATTTTTTTAAATAATATATTTTCATTTTTTTTAACCCATTTTCTCAGACCATGTTCACTAAGAATGAATTACATTTGGAAAAAGTGTTAATTATTTGCAACTATTTGCATGCACTGCATTGTTTTAGCACTCCTGCATACTGAACTTGGCACCGGATTATGGGATGCGTGGATTTTGAAGAGGTCGGGACGTTCAAGAGAGCAATCGGAGTAAAAGAATAATCACAGCAATAGTCATCATAGCCTAATCACTTTTTCAGCCCTGTTCATATTCAAATGAGAGTCAGACAAGAGCAGCACATGCTCATCAGCCCCTTTTGAAGAAAATAACAACAACATATGATTGGAAACACTCATTACGCCTGTCTTACAGCTCATCAGCTCAGACGTGCTGCTGGGAATCGGCTGTAATCTCTACTGAGAGAATATGCTTAACTACCAGAAATATCTGCGCTAATGTTTAAAAGCTCAGATTTGTGAGGAGTCAGAGTTTTGTTCTGGTGATGGTTGACGAAACTCTCTAAAGGGTTCGCTTTGATGGAATTTAAGTCAGTCGGCAGGGCTTTTAAAACTTTTACATCTCATAGCTAGTTTGGATGGTTAAGGGAACGCTGTATTTTAGCCAGAAATCATTTCAGTGTCACTCATTTAAAAAGCACTGGTTGATTATGATTGGACTTTTTTTAACTGTAGTTAGTGTGTAGTGTTGCAGTTTGAGTTTAAACAACATCTGCAAAGTTACAACATTCAAAGCGAAGGGAGATATATTATTTTACAGACATCACTTTTAAACGACAACAAGCTTCCTCGCGGGTTAGTGACATCACTAACCCTAACATTTGCATAACCCCGCCCCCGGGAACATGTGGAGGAGAGGAAGAGTTGCTGTAGTCGAGTCGCTCAAGCTGTCATCCGTCTTTCACATTTATTGATACAGTACGAACACAAATGCACTCGCATGTCATGAAGCAAGATAACATTTATTAAACTATAAACAAGTTATGACATAATTAAACTAAACTATCCCTGTTCTCTCTTCATCAGCGGATATTATAATCGTAATTAAACTAAACTATCCCTGTTCTCTCTTCATCAGCAGATATTATAATCGTAATTAAACTAAACTATCCCTGTTCTCTCTTCATCAACAGATATTATAAACGTAATTAAACTAAACTATCCCTGTTCTCTCTTCATCAGCAGATATTATAACCGTAATTAAACTAAACTATCCCTGTTCTCTCTTTATCTGCAGATATTATAACCGTAATTAGACTAAACTATCCCTGTTCTCTCTTCATCAGCAGATATTATAACCGTAATTAAACTAAACTATCCCTGTTCTCTCTTCATCCGCAGATATTATAACCGTAATTAAACTAAACTATCCCTGTTCTCTCTTCATCAGCGGATATTATAATCGTAATTAAACTAAACTATCCCTGTTCTCTCTTCATCAGCAGATATTATAATCGTAATTAAACTAAACTATCCCTGTTCTCTCTTCATCAACAGATATTATAACCGTAATTAAACTAAACTATCCCTGTTCTCTCTTCATCAGCAGATATTATAACCGTAATTAAACTAAACTATCCCTGTTCTCTCTTTATCTGCAGATATTATAACCGTAATTAGACTAAACTATCCCTGTTCTCTCTTCATCAGCAGATATTATAACCGTAATTAAACTAAACTATCCCTGTTCTCTCTTCATCCGCAGATATTATAACCGTAATTAAACTAAACTATCCCTGTTCTCTCTTCATCAGCAGATATTATAACCGTAATTAAACTAAACTATCCCTGTTCTCTCTTCATCCGCAGATACTATAACCGTAATTAAACTAAAGTATCCCTGTTCTCTCTTCATCAGCGGATATTATAACCATAATTAAACTAAACTATCCCTGTTCTCTCTTCATCAGCGGATATTATAACCATAATTAAACTAAACTATCCCTGTTCTCTCTTCATCTGCAGATATTATAACCGTAATTAAACTAAACTATCCCTGTTCTCTCTTCATCAGCAGATATTATAACCGTAATTAAACTAAACTATCCCTGTTCTCTCTTCATCTGCTGATATTATAACCGTAATTAAACTAAACTATCCCTGTTCTCTCTTCATCAGCTGATATTATAACCGTAATTAAACTAAACTATCCCTGTTCTCTCTTCATCTGCTGATATTATAACCGTAATTAAACTAAACTATCCCTGTTCTCTCTTCATCAGCAGATATTATAACCGTAATTAAACTAAACTATTCCTGTTCTCTCTTCATCAGCAGATATTATAACCGTAATTAAACTAAACTATCCCTGTTCTCTCTTCATCAGCAGATATTATAACCGTAATTAAACTAAACTATCCCTGTTCTCTCTTCATCTGCAGATATTATAACCGTAATTAGACTAAACTTTCCCTGTTCTCTCTTCATCAGCAGATATTATAACCGTAATTAAACTAAACTATCCCTGTTCTCTCTTCATCAGCAGATATTATAACCGTAATTAAACTAAACTATCCCTGTTCTCTCTTCATCTGCTGATATTATAACCGTAATTAAACTAAACTATCCCTGTTCTCTCTTCATCAGCTGATATTATAACCGTAATTAAACTAAACTATCCCTGTTCTCTCTTCATCTGCTGATATTATAACCGTAATTAAACTAAACTATCCCTGTTCTCTCTTCATCAGCAGATATTATAACCGTAATTAAACTAAACTATTCCTGTTCTCTCTTCATCAGCAGATATTATAACCGTAATTAAACTAAACTATCCCTGTTCTCTCTTCATCAGCAGATATTATAACCGTAATTAAACTAAACTATCCCTGTTCTCTCTTCATCTGCAGATATTATAACCGTAATTAGACTAAACTTTCCCTGTTCTCTCTTCATCAGCAGATATTATAACCGTAATTAAACTAAACTATCCCTGTTCTCTCTTCATCTGCAGATATTATAACCGTAATTAAACTAAACTATCCCTGTTCTCTCTTCATCAGCGGATATTATAACCATAATTAAACTAAACTATCCCTGTTCTCTCTTCATCCGCAGATATTATAACCGTAATTAAACTAAACTATCCCTGTTCTCTCTTCATCAGCGGATATTATAACCGTAATTAAACTAAACTATCCCTGTTCTCTCTTCATCAGCGGATATTATAACCGTAATTAAACTAAACTATCCCTGTTCTCTCTTCATCAGCAGATATTATAACCGTAATTAAACTAAACTATCCCTGTTCTCTCTTCATCAGCAGATATTATAACCGTAATTAAACTAAACTATCCCTGTTCTCTCTTCATCAGCGGATATTATAACCGTAATTAGACTAAACTACCCCTGTTCTCTCTTCATCAGCGGATATTATAACCGTAATTAAACTAAACTATCCCTGTTCTCTCTTCATCAGCAGATATTATAACCGTAATTAAACTAAACTATCCCTGTTCTCTCTTCATCAGCAGATATTATAACCATAATTAGACTAAACTTTCCCTGTTCTCTCTTCATCAGCAGATATTATAACCGTAATTAAACTAAACTATCCCTGTTCTCTCTTCATCAGCGGATATTATAACCGTAATTAAACTAAACTTTCCCTGTTCTCTCTTCATCAGCAGATATTATAACCGTAATTAAACTAAACTATCCCTGTTCTCTCTTCATCAGCAGATATTATAACCGTAATTAAACTAAACTATCCCTGTTCTCTCTTCATCCGCAGATATTATAACCGTAATTAAACTAAACTATCCCTGTTCTCTCTTCATCCGCAGATATTATAACCGTAATTAAACTAAACTATCCCTGTTCTCTCTTCATCCGCAGATATTATAACCGTAATTAAACTAAACTATCCCTGTTCTCTCTTCATCCACAGATATTATAACCGTAATTAAACTAAACTATCCCTGTTCTCTCTTCATCCGCAGATATTATAACCGTAATTAAACTAAACTATCCCTGTTCTCTCTTCATCAGCAGATATTATAACCGTAATTAAACTAAACTATCCCTGTTCTCTCTTCATCAGCTGATATTATAACCGTAATTAAACTAAACTATCCCTGTTCTCTCTTCATCCGCAGATATTATAACCGTAATTAAACTAAACTATCCCTGTTCTCTCTTCATCAGCAGATATTATAACCGTAATTAAACTAAACTATCCCTGTTCTCTCTTCATCTGCAGATATTATAACCGTAATTAAACTAAACTATCCCTGTTCTCTCTTCATCTGCAGATATTATAACCGTAATTAAACTATAAACTATCCCTGTTCTCTCTTCATCAGCAGATATTATAACCGTAATTAAACTAAACTACCCCTGTTCTCTCTTCATCAGCTGATATTATAACCGTAATTAAACTAAACTATCCCTGTTCTCTCTTCATCCGCAGATATTATAACCGTAATTAAACTAAACTATCCCTGTTCTCTCTTCATCAGCAGATATTATAACCGTAATTAAACTAAACTATCCCTGTTCTCTCTTCATCAGCAGATATTATAACCGTAATTAAACTAAACTATCCCTGTTCTCTCTTCATCAGCTGATATTATAACCGTAATTAAACTAAACTATCCCTGTTCTCTCTTCATCCGCAGATATTATAACCGTAATTAAACTAAACTATCCCTGTTCTCTCTTCATCAGCTGATATTATAACCGTAATTAAACTAAACTATCCCTGTTCTCTCTTCATCCGCAGATATTATAACCGTAATTAAACTAAACTATCCCTGTTCTCTCTTCATCAGCAGATATTATAACCGTAATTAAACTAAACTATCCCTGTTCTCTCTTCATCAGCTGATATTATAACCGTAATTAAACTAAACTATCCCTGTTCTCTCTTCATCAGCAGATATTATAACCGTAATTAAACTAAACTATCCCTGTTCTCTCTTCATCAGCTGATATTATAACCGTAATTAAACTAAACTATCCCTGTTCTCTCTTCATCAGCTGATATTATAACCGTAATTAAACTAAACTATCCCTGTTCTCTCTTCATCCGCAGATATTATAACCGTAATTAAACTAAACTATCCCTGTTCTCTCTTCATCCGCAGATATTATAACCGTAATTAAACTAAACTATCCCTGTTCTCTCTTCATCAGCAGATATTATAACCGTAATTAAACTAAACTATCCCTGTTCTCTCTTCATCAGCAGATATTATAACCGTAATTAAACTAAACTATCCCTGTTCTCTCTTCATCAGCAGATATTATAACCGTAATTAAACTAAACTATCCCTGTTCTCTCTTCATCAGCAGATATTATAACCGTAATTAAACTAAACTATCCCTGTTCTCTCTTCATCAGCAGATACTATAACCGTAATTAAACTAAACTATCCCTGTTCTCTCTTCATCTGCAGATATTATAACCGTAATTAAACTAAACTATCCCTGTTCTCTCTTCATCAGCTGATATTATAACCGTAATTAAACTAAACTATCCCTGTTCTCTCTTCATCAGCAGATATTATAACCGTAATTAAACTAAACTATCCCTGTTCTCTCTTCATCAGCTGATATTATAACCGTAATTAAACTAAACTATCCCTGTTCTCTCTTCATCAGCAGATATTATAACCGTAATTAAACTAAACTATGCCTGTTCTCTCTTCATCAGCAGATATTATAACCGTAATTAAACTAAACTATCCCTGTTCTCTCTTCATCAGCAGATATTATAACCGTAATTAAACTAAACTATCCCTGTTCTCTCTTCATCAGCAGATAATATAACCGTAATTAAACTAAACTATGCCTGTTCTCTCTTCATCAGCAGATATTATAACCGTAATTAAACTAAACTATCCCTGTTCTCTCTTCATCAGCAGATATTATAACCGTAATTAAACTAAACTATCCCTGTTCTCTCTTCATCAGCAGATATTATAACCGTAATTAAACTAAACTATCCCTGTTCTCTCTTCATCCGCAGATATTATAACGTAATTAAACTAAACTATCCCTGTTCTCTCTTCATCTGCAGATATTATAACGTAATTAAACTAAACTATCCCTGTTCTCTCTTCATCTGCAGATATTATAACCGTAATTAAACTAAACTATCCCTGTTCTCTCTTCATCCGCAGATATTATAACGTAATTAAACTAAACTATCCCTGTTCTCTCTTCATCTGCAGATATTATAACCGTAATTAAACTAAACTATCCCTGTTCTCTCTTCATCGGCAGATATTATAACCGTAATTAAACTAAACTATCCCTGTTCTCTCTTCATCGGCAGATATTATAACCGTAATTAAACTAAACTATCCCTGTTCTCTCTTCATCCGCAGATATTATAACCGTAATTAAACTAAACTATCCCTGTTCTCTCTTCATCAGCTGATATTATAACCGTAATTAAACTAAACTATCCCTGTTCTCTCTTCATCAGCAGATATTATAACCGTAATTAAACTAAACTATCCCTGTTCTCTCTTCATCAGCAGATATTATAACCGTAATTAAACTAAACTATCCCTGTTCTCTCTTCATCAGCAGATATTATAACCGTAATTAAACTAAACTATCCCTGTTCTCTCTTCATCAGCAGATATTATAACCGTAATTAAACTAAACTATCCCTGTTCTCTCTTCATCAGCAGATATTATAACCGTAATTAAACTAAACTATCCCTGTTCTCTCTTCATCAGCAGATATTATAACCGTAATTAAACTAAACTATCCCTGTTCTCTCTTCATCAGCAGATATTATAACCGTAATTAAACTAAACTATCCCTGTTCTCTCTTCATCGGCAGATATTATAACCGTAATTAAACTAAACTATCCCTGTTCTCTCTTCATCGGCAGATATTATAACCGTAATTAAACAAAACTATCCCTGTTCTCTCTTCATCAGCAGATATTATAACCGTAATTAAACTAAACTATCCCTGTTCTCTCTTCATCTGCAGATATTATAACCGTAATTAAACTAAACTATCCCTGTTCTCTCTTCATCTGCAGATATTATAACCGCAATTAAACTAAACTATCCCTGTTCTCTCTTCATCAGCAGATATTATAACCGTAATTAAACTAAACTATCCCTGTTCTCTCTTCATCTGCAGATATTATAACCGTAATTAAACAAAACTATCCCTGTTCTCTCTTCATCAGCAGATATTATAACCGTAATTAAACTAAACTATCCCTGTTCTCTCTTCATCTGCAGATATTATAACCGTAATTAAACTAAACTATCCCTGTTCTCTCTTCATCTGCAGATATTATAACCGCAATTAAACTAAACTATCCCTGTTCTCTCTTCATCTGCAGATATTATAACCGTAATTAAACTAAACTATCCCTGTTCTCTCTTCATCTGCAGATATTATAACCGTAATTAAACTAAACTATCCCTGTTCTCTCTTCATCTGCAGATATTATAACCGTAATTAAACTAAACTATCCCTGTTCTCTCTTCATCTGCAGATATTATAACCGTAATTAAACTAAACTATCCCTGTTCTCTCTTCATCTGCAGATATTATAACCGTAATTAAACTAAACTATCCCTGTTCTCTCTTCATCAGCAGATATTATAACCGTAATTAAACTAAACTATCCCTGTTCTCTCTTCATCAGCAGATATTATAACCGTAATTAAACTAAACTATCCCTGTTCTCTCTTCATCAGCAGATATTATAACCGTAATTAAACTAAACTATCCCTGTTCTCTCTTCATCTGCAGATATTATAACCGTAATTAAACTAAACTATCCCTGTTCTCTCTTCATCAGCTGATATTATAACCGTAATTAAACTAAACTATCCCTGTTCTCTCTTCATCTGCAGATATTATAACCGTAATTAAACTAAACTATCCCTGTTCTCTCTTCATCAGCGGATATTATAACCGTAATTAGACTAAACTATCCCTGTTCTCTCTTCATCTGCAGATATTATAACCGTAATTAAACTAAACTATCCCTGTTCTCTTTTCTTCTTCAGCTTCAAAGTCACTCATTTACAAGCAGTAGCTCATTTACATTTAAAGGGACACACACAAAAACTGCGCATTCTTGCTCTTCCTCAAAAAGTGACCAATTTAACATGCTATAAAAAAATTCTGTGGGGTATTTTGAGCTAAAACTTTACATACACACTCTGGTTACATCAGAGACTTATTTAAAATCTTGTAAAAAGGGGCATTATACAAACCCTTTAAATTGCATTTGCACTTCTGCTTAAAACTGCAAAAAACAATGATGTTTTGTGTCATTGGCATCAAACCTGCTGCATTGTGTCTTAATGCACCACATATATGCACAAGACTTACAGTGCATAAACTTTGGGAAACTTCAGATGTTCAGTCTACTTTTATGGTAGTCTTATGCTACCTTTTTGTCATTATTATCGCTGTATATTCTTATTTTATGGACAAGCATGAACATTTTTCACATTTTTGTGTTTCACAGAAGAAGAAGAAAAGTGATGACAGAATGCACTTTCTGAGCTGAGCTGTTGTCGTATATCTGAGTGAAACGCTTCCGGGACAAGGTTGAATGTGGGCGGAGCTTGTGTCTGTGGGGAACTGATTGGATGGCCTAGTTTGCTATTGGTGGATCTCATGTGAGTGACAGGTTGCCCCGCCCACGTCATCAGGGAAGAGATATTTCTGATTCAAGATTACGAGAAACATGAATTTTTAAAAAATGATGTGGTCCGATAAATCATTTGTAATAAACACTGCAATATGTCATAAAATAAGAAATCTCAATTTTGATTTCATGGTGACTTTAAAAAGAATGAGTCTGGCCTTGAACGGCCTCAGAAAAGCACATTGAAAACGTTCAGTCGCTTCATTATTTAATCTCCCAGTCTTCGGATTACTACCATGAAATATAATTTCATGCAGAGAAAATAAGCCACAGCACATTCTCCAGCCTTTTAACCTCAAACCCAGTGTGGGTAACCCTCGACAAACAGGCTTGGGCCACAGAAAGTCTAATTCGTGATGTGCTCTGCGGAGCGTACAGTATCTGCAGTAGATGCGACGCCTCAGCGATGCTATCGTGGCTAATGCCATCACGCCGAGGCTTTGGCAAAACAGGTTAGGACCTACTTTAAGATCCTCTAGAGAGGTTTTAGTGATGACCTTAGATAATTAGCCTCAGGTCTCAAGCTGCATGTGCGTTTGGGACGGGTTGTAGATAGCAGCACATGCGTTTGTACCAGCGTAAACATATTTATCTCTGGCTGCACCTGGCTGCTACATCTACAGCTGTAGGAGATACATTTCAGTCAGTAAAACCACAGGTATTACCTGAAATATTCCTCTGAATGTACTTTATCATGTGCTCGGGACATTATTCAGCCCAGCTTCACACTGGAAATGACACTCTAGCACAGGAGTGTGGCCTATTAGCCTTTTTACTTCAGCAATTAATCGCAACATGAAACATTTATATCGGCACATGCCTATACATGAGTGTGGCCTATTAGCCTTTATTTTGTGAGTGTTTTCTTATTATAATGAGACCCTAAAAATGCACTTTTAATTGTAACAACGTACAATCATGTCATCATTAAAAAGTTTAAACTTTTATTCAGTAAGGATGCATTACATTATTTTATAAAAGGTCTTATGATGTTTCAACAATGTCATGCTTTTCACACACACAAAAAAAATCAACATTGAAAATAATCATAAATGTGTGTTGAGCATCAAATCCTCATATGAGAATGATTAATGAAGGATCATGTGACACTGAAGACTGGAGTAATGATGATAAATTCAGCTTTGATCAAAGGAATAAATTACACTTTACTATATATTCACATAGAAAACAGCTGTTTCAAATTGTAATAATATTTCCAATTTTTACTGCATTTTTGGTCAAATAAACGCAGCCTCAGTGAGCAGAAGAGACTTCTTTCAGAAACTTTTATGGCACTTCTGTGCTTATAAAGACGTGTAATTAGCATAGCCCCGCCTCTTCTCTGTGATGTAATTACATGCGGTCTTATTGTAATGTGAAGACACAGAGGCTTGCGGCGTTGCGTACGATTAATAGCAGCCATTAGCATCGACCTGCGGCTAATGCAATCAGACAGTTTCTGTCTCTCGCAAACAAAGAGCGAGACAAGCTCAAATACCTGAGGAGGACGAGCTGAGAAAACACACAGCGGGAGAAAGGAAGAGGACACATTTCTGCCACATTTTAAAAGCAGTTAAATGATTTCTGCAGTAATTGGCTTCAGCTTAATGGGAAATAATGATTGAAATGAAAGTATGCAGACGTCTAAGGCTCATTGAAGCCCATAGTGACGTTGTTAATTTGTGCAAAAATGACATTTGTGCTCCATTAGTGTGGGTTTTTCAATAGATGAGGTCGATATTCAGTGAATGCATGTATGCAAACACATGCATTGACAATAAAGTGTCAAATATGACAGCTCTCTGTGGTATGGGTCTGTGTTATTTGTGCATATTTGTGTTCTCTGTCATATAGAAAGCTGTAGTTGCTCCCAAACCTGGTGCTATTCACTTGAGCTGAGGATATTGCATTAAACTTACATCATCCGATTGTGTTCAGTGCTGGACTATATGAAGAAGAGAAAAATGGAGCTGTGAGAGCCGCTGCTGTTTTACACACACAGTTCTCATGGTGACCGCCTGCGTTCATGAGCTTCAGATCTGCATAATGCAGATTCTGTTTGCTCCTATTAACTACGTTTTTAGGAGTATTTTGAATTGGCTTTCATTTTTATAGTTATTTATATTGTTGTTTATATATACAGCTCTGAAAAAAAAAATTAAGAGGCCACTTAGCATGGATTTCTCAATGTTAAAGGGTTAGTTCACCCAAAAATGAAATGTATGTCACCCTAATGTCGTTCCACACCCGTAAGACCTCCGTTCATCTTCACACACAGTTTAAGATATTTTATATTTAAGATTGATATTTTCTATATTTAAGATCTATATTTAAGCAATTACGTAGCTAAAATGTTCTGAATGGTGTGAGCATGCATGTGCTGTTGCCAGGATGTTGCTAAGATGTTCTGAATGGTGTGAGCATGCATGTGCTGTTGCCAGGATGTTGCTAAGATGTTCTGAATGGTGTGAGCATGCATGTGCTGTTGCTAGGACGTTGCTAAGATGTTCTGAATGGTTTGAGCATGCATGTGCTGTTGCTAGGACGTTGCTAAATGTTCTGAATGGTTTGAGCATGCATGTGTTGTTGCTAAGACGTTGCTAAGATGTTCTGAATGGTTTGAGCATGCATGTGCTGTTGCAAGGATGTTGCTAAGATGTTCTGAATGGTGTGAGCATGCATGTGCTGTTGCTAGGACGTTGCTAAGATGTTCTGAATGGTTTGAGCATGCATGTGCTGTTGCTAGGACATTGCTAAGATGTTCTGAGTGGTGTGAGCCTGCATGTGTTGTTGCTAAGACGTTGCTAAGATGTTCTGAGTTGTGTGAGCATGCATGTGCTGTTGCTAAGACGTTGCTAAGATGTTCTGAGTGGTGTGAGCGTGCATGTGCTGTTGCTAAGACGTTGCTAAGATGTTCTGAGTGGTGTGAGCGTGCATGTGCTGTTGCTAAGACGTTGCTAAGATGTTCTGAGTGGTGTGAGCGTGCATGTGCTGTTGCCAGGGCGTTGCTAAGATGTTCTGAATGGTGTGAGCATGCATGTGCTGTTGCCAGGGTGTTGCTAAGATGTTCTGAATGGTTTGAGCATGCATGTGCTGTTGCCAGGGTTTTGCTAAGATGTTCTGAATGGTTTGAGCATGCATGTGGTGTTGCTAGGACGTTGCTAAATGTTCTGAATGGTTTGAGCATGCATGTGTTGTTGCTAAGACGTTGCTAAGATGTTCTGAGTTGTGTGAGCATGCATGTGTTGTTGCTAAGACGTTGCTAAGATGTTCTGAATGGTGTGAGCATGCATGTGCTGTTGCCAGGGTGTTGCTAAGATGTTCTGAATGGTGTGAGCATGCATGTGCTGTTGCCAGGGTTTTGCTAAGATGTTCTGAATGGTTTGAGCATGCATGTGCTGTTGCTAGGACGTTGCTAAGATGTTCTGAATGGTTTGAGCATGCATGCGCTGTTGCTAGGACGTTGCTAAGATGTTCTGAATGGTGTGAGCATGCATGTGTTGTTGCTAAGACGTTGCTAAGATGTTCTGAATGGTGTGAGCATGTTGCTAGGGCGTTGCTAAGATGTTCTGAATGGTGTGAGCATGCATGTGCTTTTGCCAGGGCGTTGCTAATATGTTCTGAATGGTGTGAGCATGTTGCTAGGGCGTTGCTAATATGTTGTGAATGGTGTGAGCATGTTTGCTAGGGCGTTGCTAAGATGTTCTGAATGGTTTGAGCATGCATGTGCTGTTGCTAAGACGTTGCTAAGATGTTCTGAGTGGTGTGAGCATGCATGTGCTGTTGCTAAGACGTTGCTAAGATGTTCTGAGTGGTGTGAGCATGCATGTGCTGTTGCTAAGACGTTGCTAAGATGTTCTGAGTGGTGTGAGCATGCATGTGCTGTTGCCAGGGCGGTGCTTCACCTTAAGTTTAATGGGTGGTTCAAATCAGTAATACGAACTCTGCTTTTGTAAGAAAGAGCAATTAATAATGTTAAACAGTGTCTATTGTTAATGGAGACTACAGAGAAAGCCCAGATATAGCTCTCATGTCATGTTGTAACAATCATTTACACCTGCCTCTGAAAACATGACCTGACTGGCACATTTATACGTGTGATTTTTCACACGCATGCTGTGGCGGCTAGCAGAATCCCTGTTTTTGTTTTGTGCCTCGAATGTGTCTGTGTTTCAGAGGTGCTGACTCGCCTTGCACTTTCGGATCCAGAGAGATGCCACCGGGGCATGTGTGTAATTGCAGTGGGACGCGCAGAGAGACATTTGCCTTCTGTTGTTGGATGTGTGACAGTGAGGCCTCATGGGAAGGTCACATGCAAACACACACCGACTCAATTAACCACTAAATGCAGCCAAACCGAAGCGACTGAAGAGGCACTAATGCACTAATGCACACTGATGTAACATTTTTGGTTACAATTTATGCACAGTGGGAGTGAAAATGAATCGGTTTTATTATCATATTAGTATTAATATTTTAAAATAAGCCTTTATTTTTATTTTTATATACATTTTTTGTGTGATTTATTATAATAATAATTTCTGAGATGAGATTCGAAATTGCAACCATTTTAGTCGTATGCTCCCGAAATTAAATCTGGCATTTCCTTTTCCTCTTCCTTCCTTATAAAGTAGTGTTAATAAGTGCAGCTGCAGGTTTTTTTACAGCGGTGACCAAATATGTTAGATTTAGGAAAAATGCTAAATTCCCATACTTGGTTCTCTAAAAAACAATGCTATAGTTATTGTACTTAAAACATATGAATACTTTGAAATATGTCTTCCATGTCAGAATATTTGTTTTATGCGTTGGTCTGTGTGATCCCACCCACTGACAATTTAAATTATAAATCGGCATCCATCTAAAAAAGCTCTATGGCTTATTAAAACGTGGATTACACTGTTACACCAGTAGTGACAAGTGCCTGTTAAAAATATGTCTTTTTCATTAAATCATTAATTTAAGAGATTTGTTCAAAAACACAGATTCATCCAGTAATGAAACAAGTGAAGTCTTTATGAGTGAGTGATTGAATCATTCACTCAAGAGATTTGTTCAAAAACACAGATTCATCCAGTAATGAAACAAGTGAAATCTTTATGAGTGAGTGATTGAATCATTCACTCAAGAGATTTGTTCAAAAACACAGATTCATCCAGTAATGAAACAAGTGAAATCTTTATGAGTGAGTGATTGAATCATTCACTCAAGAGATTTGTTCAAAAACACAGATTCATCCAGTAATGAAACAAGTGAAGTCTTTATGAGTGAGTGATTGAATCATTCACTCAAGAGATTTGTTCAAAAACACAGATTCATCCAGTAATGAAACAAGTGAAATCTTTATGAGTGAGTGATTGAATCATTCACTCAAGAGATTTGTTCAAAAACACAGATTCATCCAGTAATGAAACAAGTGAAATCTTTATGAGTGAGTGATTGAATCATTCACTCAAGAGATTTGTTCAAAAACACTGATGCTGCGTCCCAATTCGCCTACTTATACTACGTCCTAAAAGTATGTACTCTTTTTGTGAAGAAAAGGTATATACTTTTGAGTGTGTAGCAGAAAAGTATGCAAGCTTCGGGACTACTTCGCCATCTTTAACGGACTCTGTCGCTTAGTTACGTGCATCCCGTCACCGTTTATCTGCCCTGTCAATCATCGTCAGATTCGTCAGTTCAAATCCCTCACATTCAGTTTAATCTCCTGCCGTATCGGAGAGAAGTGTAGCCGCTCGTTGATCTGCCATTTGAGTGTCTTTAATGCAGAGACTCTCCTCATGTATTTACAGTTTAAATATAATGATGCATTTAAAAGTTAATGGCCAAACGTGTCATTTCAAAAGTTCTCAATGCTGCTGCGGGTGAAATATAATGTGGACAACACTGAATAAATATATTTTTGTCAGGTTAAATATTGATAGTTGGTCACTCAAACCCCTTTATCTAAACTTCTCTACTTAACCGTCAAACTCGCACATCCGTCATGTTTGTAGTTTTTTAACGCTTTTTATCCGCGTTTGTAGTTCTAATCGAATCCTCGTCCAACTCGCAATGGGTTGTGGGCAATATCAGCCGCTAGAGTGCCCATCGATCCATACTGTGAATTCGGACCGGAAATAGTAAACCATCCGGGAATCTTTGGAATTCTCTTTTCAACATACTACGATTTGGGACATACTAATTCTATTTTCGAATACTATTTAGGATGGATAGTATGCGAATTGGGACGCAGGGTGATTCATCCAGTAATGAAACAAATGAAGTCTTTAGGAGTGAGTCATTGAATCATTCACACAAGAGATTTGTTCAAAAACACTGATTCATCCAGTAATGAAACAAATGAAGTCTTTATGAGTGAGTCATTGAATCATTCACTCCCTCAATTTAACAGTTTTAAACAGACTGCAGCTAATAACATTTTGTCAGAACCTCTAGTAAATTACATGCTATTTTGTGTAATTGTCTGTTCAGAATCGGGAGCTCTCTTTGAAATAAAGTCAAATCTTGATTTCTCATTTTATCCAGAACCACACAGCTCTACAAGATCACCAGATTCTGTTAGCAATCAGCTGTGAAGGGTAGTCAAAAGAGAAGACCATTGTAGTCGAGGAATAAACATGAAAACCACCGTTGAGAATCGATTGCGGTTTAGTCGGCTTGGGTAAATGTCACACCAGCGCTCAATGTCATGTATCTGTTATGTCACTTTAAGTGAAAATGCTTCAGAAAATATATCTATTTTATGTCCATATGTCTACAGTACATTCATGTTTCTGCTCGTATCATACAGGAAGTTTTATCCAGTGTCTGAGCATGTCAAGTGAAAACTCAATCAACATGCAATTATGAATCTAAGCAAACTGAATCTTTAATGGCATTATGCATTTGTAATTGACTCACAGCCGCTAGTTCTTACATAACAGCTCTTATCTGCTGGATTTATAAAAGGTTTGGAGTCATTATTTCATGAGCGTCTGTTCTGGGGTCAAATTAAAGGTGCAGGGTGTAGTATTTATGAGGATCTATTGACAGAAATGCAATTATATATATGTATAATAATGTTTTCAGTGGAGTATGAAGACCTTGCATAATGAACCATTGTGTTTTTATTACCTTAGCATTAGCCGTTTATATCTACAGTACACACACCACGGGTCCCTTACAGGGAAGTCGTCATTTTGTACCGCCATGTTTCTACGGGGAATAATGATTATTGTGTGGACAATTGTGAGCTTTTTCAGGAGCAACAACTTTAACACTTTACAAGGTTTCATTTCATTTAAATTAATGTGATAATTCATGTTAGAAACATGCTAGTAAAATGCTTAGTAAAAATTACTAGATCATAAAGACGTCGTTACAAAGCCCATCTCACTACAGCGGCTCTACAATCATTTTATGAAGACACCAGAAGAGTTTTTGTGCGCAAAAAAACTAAAAAACAACTTATATAGTGATGGGCGGATTTCAAAACAAATCTTCGAATGGTCATGAATCAGTAAATTGATTCATCGCCAGAGTCACATGATTTGACTCGCGATCCGAATCATGAATCGATTCACTGACTCATAACGGTTCGAAGCTTTGTTTTGAAATCGGCCCATCACTATATAAGTCGTTGTTTAGTTCTTTTGCGCACTAACTCTCTTCTGGCCTTTTCATCAATGATTGTAGAGCCGCTGTAGTGAGATGGGCTTTGTAAAGACGTCTTTAGTGCCTTTATGGGTCTTGAGAGAGGAAATGACATTGGTGTCAATGAAGGCCTTTCTGAGCCATCGGATTTCAACACTAATATCTTCATCTGCGTGTGAAGATGAGCGGAGGTCTGACGGCTGGCCAACCACAGGAGGAATTAATCACACAGTTTACATTTTTGGGTGAACTAACCCTTTAATGCATTGATGCTGACAAATGAGACCTTATTGTAAACTTACTAACAGAAGAGTGAAGTCAAGTAAAGGAGGATTAAAAAGTAAACGTTCAGAGATTTCTTTCAAATATAAGCCATGGTATAAGAGGCTATGGGCGTCATGTAGGTGTTGATGTGCAGAACGAATTGAGGCTTATTGAGAACAAGGGAGCTTAACTTTCTGAGAGATAAAAGGACTCTGGCTAAAGACCAGGAGAAAAAATGCTTTTCTCCACACATTGCCTCTTTAAGATAAAGAACACTTCGCATTTAGACAGACTTCATTTACTCTGTTTCTCAGGCCACGTCTGGAGAAAATGAGTCCGATCTCTCTCCTTCAGACTAATTAGACACAGTATGATGTGAATGAACGAAGTCCGCTGTAGGCTGCCGTCCAGAGGTTTAGATAAAGAATGTTTTAATTAACACAGTGTGTCACCGGATCGATGGGAAATGAGATACAGTGCTGAAAATATTAATTTAGTAATGCGTAGTGAACATTAGCACAGTTAAATGAATGAGTCTACCTGGAGGAAACAAGGTAATAAAGATGTATGAGATAAACCGGATGTTTGTTTGTACTGTATGTTGTTATTAATTCAGCCCCTGCTGGTTGATGCTGTAACTACATCAATGTCAGGCATAACATTATGACCACCTTCCTAATATTGTTTGTTCAGCATATCCCACAGATGCTCGATTGGATTGAGATCTGGGGAATTTGGAGGACAAGTCAAAAGCTCCTCAAACCATTCCTGAAGCATTTGTGCTTTGTGTCAGGAGCATTATCCTGCTGGAAGAGCCACAGCCACCAGAATACCGTTTCCATCAAAGGCTGAACATGGTCTCAGCAATGCTTAGGTAGGTGGAGTGTGTCAAAGTAACATCCACATGGATGGAGGACCCAAGGTTTCCCAGCAGAACATTGCCCAAAGCATCACACTGCCTCCGGAGCACTTTTGATAGATACTGACCACTGCAGACCGGGAACAGCCCACAAGAGCTGCAGTTTTGGAGATGCTCTGACCCAGTCGTCTAGCCGTCACAATTTGGCCCTTGTCAAACTCGCTCAAATCCTTACGCTTGCCCATTTCTCCTGCTTCTAACACATCAACTTTGAGGACAAAATGTTCAGTTGCTGCCTAATATATCCCACCCACTAACAGGAGCCGTGATGAAGAGATCATCAGTGTTATTCACTTCACCTGTCATAATGTTACGCCTGATTGGTGTGTATATATATATATATATATATATATATATATATATATACCTGGAGAAAGATTTTCATGAAACTCATTGTTATAGTTCCTCCAGTGAATATTACATTCATAATCTTCTGGAGTCTGTTTCCAAAACAAGATCATTAGCATCATTTCATTACCTCGGTAAATGACATCTGCCATCATGGGGGGCTGCTGCAGATTCAATTAGCCGTGGTAATCCTCTGTGCGTTTAATACCCAGCAGCCCCTGGTTAGAGACCCTGAGGACTGTAAGCAAACAGCACACACCCGAGGAAAGCCTTCAGTGCTGTCGACACAAACAACAGCGATCATAACGCACGCGTCGGCCCCGCAGGCTGTTCCAATAGTCATGCGCTTCAGTCTTTAATGACATTCATGGGAATTTAGTCAAAGGTAGTTTCCCCAAAGGTCAGAATAAAGGAGTATTCCAGGTTCGGATGAGTGAAAGCCAGTCCACAGCATTTGACAAATGTTCTTAATTTAAAAAAAAGGGGGAAAAAATCAAGGTTACTGTGAGGCGTTTACAATGGAAGCAAATGGGGCCAGTCTACTTACAGTTTTATAAAAACACTTTCATCCGTTTCATTAATTTCCTAAAATGTGCATGCTATTTGAGCTGTCAAATTTCAATCATAATTTTTACATTTGGTTTAGGGCGTTATGTTGTCATGGTAACAAAGTTGTAAAATGTAATAAACGTTATTAGTTTGGGGGTGGTAAGTCTTTTTTAATGTTTATGAAAGAAGTCAGATCTTCTGCTTACCAAAGCTGAATTTATTTGATCGAAATACAATAAAGACTAGGGTTGTGAATCAAAAATCGAATATTTAAGGTCAGGAGTTGGATATTTGTTATCAAACCTAAATTTCGATTCCTCTTATAGATTTATTTTGTGTGCATTTTAATGTGATTTACAACGCTTCACATGCAAGAATTCTGGCACGCTGTTTTCTGTGCTTTGTTAAAATATAAACACATGCGTAACAGTATATTGGCTCTTAAAGTGACAGCAGCCTAGTATTCCTGCTGCCGTCTCCATAATAAATACTGTAAGGCTGGGAAAACTAGTAGATGCCTAAATGTCTAAATGAGGAACGAGAACTCTCTGAGAAAACAAACAAAATTAGCTTCTGAACTCATTCATACAGTTAGCGTCTCTGTCCGAGACGACATCACACTGAGTGAACCATCTATGAATGACACTAACTTACACGCCTTTCCTTTCACATGAAACTTTCCCCAAACTACTGCTCCCCCACTCCTGGTCCCCCAGACTCCTGCTCCCCCAAACTCCTGCTCCCCCAGACTCCTGCTCCCCCAGACTCCTGCTCCCCCAGACTCCTGCTCCCCCAGACTCCTGCTCCCCCAGACTCCTGCTCCCCCAAACTCCTGCTCCCCCAGACTCCTGCTCCCCCAAACTCCTGCTCCCCCAGACTCCTGCTCCCCCAGACTCCTGCTCCCCCAGACTCCTGCTCCCCCAAACTCCTGCTCCCCCAGACTCCTGCTCCCCCAGACTCCTGCTCCCCCAAACTCCTGCTCCCCCAAACTCCTGCTCCCCCAGACTCCTGCTCCCCCAGACTCCTGCTCCCCCAGACTCCTGCTCCCCCAGACTCCTGCTCCCCCAAACTCCTGCTCCCCCAGACTCCTGCTCCCCCAGACTCCTGCTCCCCCAGACTCCTGCTCCCCCAAACTCCTGCTCCCCCAAACTCCTGCTCCCCCAGACTCCTGCTCCCCCAAACTCCTGCTCCCCCAGACTCCTGCTCCCCCAAACTCCTGCTCCCCCAGACTCCTGCTCCCCCAGACTCCTGCTCCCCCAGACTCCTGCTCCCCCAGACTCCTGCTCCCCCAGACTCCTGCTCCCCCAGACTCCTGCTCCCCCAGACTCCTGCTCCCCCAGACTCCTGCTCCCCCAAACTCCTGCTCCCCCAAACTCCTGCTCCCCCAGACTCCTGCTCCCCCAAACTCCTGCTCCCCCAAACTCCTGCTCCCCCAGACTCCTGCTCCCCCAGACTCCTGCTCCCCCAGACTCCTGCTCCCCCAGACTCCTGCTCCCCCAGACTCCTGCTCCCCCAGACTCCTGCTCCCCCAGACTCCTGCTCCCCCAGACTCCTGCTCCCCCAGACTCCTGCTCCCCCAGACTCCTGCTCCCCCAGACTCCTGCTCCCCCAGACTCCTGCTCCCCCAGACTCCTGCTCCCCCAGACTCCTGCTCCCCCAAACTCCTGCTCCCCCAGACTCCTGCTCCCCCAGACTCCTGCTCCCCCAGACTCCTGCTCCCCCAAACTTGAGATCACCTGAAATACAGCAGAAATCTCTTTGTTACAATCCTCACGATACAGTATTATATGTGTTTGATATCATTTGAAATGTCTCAGTGTGACTGGTACAAATATCTCTACTCCACAGAAGTAAACTAGAACATCATAAATGTTTTAAGGGTTTAAAGATATCTTTCCTTGGTGTATGGTGGGTGTGGCTTTCAGCCATTTGGCCTCTCTTCTAATCAAGTCTATAGGACTTGATCAATGCAAATTCCTATTGTGAACTCGTGTTTCCATTTGAAAGAGTTTCAAATGGTCCTGGGTATGGATCTGGTTCTGGGTATGGATCTGGGTATGGATCTGGTTCTGGGTATGGATCTGGTTCTGGGTATGGATCTGGTTCTGGGTATGGATCTGGTTCTGGGTATGGATCTGGTTTTGAGTATTTAAGGAAATGTTGCAAAGAACTCAGGGCTTGATTCTGTAGTCAGGTCAGCCCGTAATGCTGTGCGTTTCAAGATAGCCAGCATTATGTAATTCTCAGAAGTCAGGTATACATTTAATTCTTTACTTCAGAGTATTTGATGTTATATGGATTACCTTTGAATTGATTATGTAATTGGCTTTATACATTTACCTGACTGTTAATAAATTGTTCCACTTTGATTGATTCTGACTTGCTCTGGAATTATTCAGGTTACGAACGGACATAATTTCAACAAAGGGTTGAACGGAATAATTAAATGTGTACTTAAACTATTAAATATAAAACAATTGTCATTCTAACCTAAATTCTAAATTATGATTAAATGGAGTCAGATAACGAGGAATTGGAATAAAATCCCTTTTCCCCGCTGTAAAGACGAACGCGCAGCGACCTTCACCCGCCGATCGTTAGCCTCCATTGGGACGATTTGGGCGGCCCTACAATACAATTCATACCCTAGTAAAGACACACACACACACACACACACACACACACACACACACACACACACACACACACACACACACACACACACACACACACACACACACACACACACCACACAAACAATACAGGGTGAATTCAGGTTGATTGGGATCCTTTTCTGGCCTTTAAAGCTACCCAGTGTGATATTTTCCTCCATCTAGCGGTGTAAAGGTTTATGACTATCCAGTGAATAATAGTTTCTGTTCCTCTCAATTCTGATTTTGGTTTAACTCCTACGGTGGCCGATTTATTTCAAGATTAACATGGCAATCCCCCTCTTCACATTTGACACGGTGCCATCGAGTGTTAAAACGCGAAAGGCGAAGCTTGAATTTACGGGTATGTCCCTCTTTGGCTACTGTACTTTCAAGATGGAGGGGCAACATGGCGACCGGCATTCGAACCCCTCACCCGTATGTATTTTCAATGGCATATTATAAACTTATGAGAATACTTTAATATATACATTAATGAGCACATATATTTTTGAAAGAACTAAGTGTTTTTAGCTAAGAATAAACTAAAAAAGTTACACAGTGTAGCTTTAAGATGGCTTGAAAAAATGTGTACCAATCACCCTGAATTCACCCTATATATTAGGGATGCTAGTGATTAATGTGAAATCGTGTACATTGACATACCTAATGTATATACATACATATAGTTGTAAGTGTCTCACTGTAACAAATCGTAACTGTCCAATTAACCTAAACCTGGAATATTCCTGATGAGTATGAGGATTTCCATGCACACAAGTTTATAATCTACTTTTTAGTTTGATATTGCTCATTATAGTAGGGATAATTGTTGTCATCAATATTAGAATTGGTGTTTCGGCATTAAAAGAAATGACTTTTTAGACTTATTGTGCAAGATGCAGAATAGTATACTTCTATACTACTCCTGTTTCTATGCATGTGTTCTGTAGCAGATGATAACTAGATTCAATTTGCATGTAATGTGAAGATGTTTTGATGTTGATAACATTTGAAATATTATCTGTTGCATATACTGTCAATGCAAGCAATGCATGCTCTGCATTAAGTACACTAGTACTTTATTCTGAACATACCCCATAGCAGTAAAGCTACCATAAAGTGCTCATCAAAGACAGTTTCTTTCCTCGTCTATGCAATAGAATAGCATCACACTGTGAAACACTTGTTTTGAAGATAAAACACACTGCGTAGTGATCTACAGACACCGAAGAAATGTCAAAAAGCCTGCATGAAATGTCTGATGCTTTGTCTCTGTAAGTGCACAGAAAGCCCAGGGGACAAACACTGAAAATACAGGAGGGGCCGTTTACCTTCACTAGGAATAAATAATGCAACCGAAAAGTTAACACCGTTTTTATAGTGTGCCAAAGAACAATAGCATAACTGAATGTATGGCTCAATATTTCTGATTTCATTAAATTCTTGCACTTAAGAAAAATCATCAGCTCTATAATCTTAGTGTCCCACTTTTCTCGAGATGTGAAAACGGAGGCGCTTAAATTCAGTAGCTCTGTTTCAAAACCTATTAAGCTGCCTACGTAGGCTGTATTTTAACTTAAGACATCATAAGTATGTTCCCAGAGCGAAGGCTGGAGGTAGGCAGCGTGATTATAGTCTTTAAGAGATTTTCTTTTGGCAAAAACCAAGGCAGCACTAAAAAAAAAACATATTGAGCAAAACTCATATTGAGCACTGATTTCTTCCCCATTCAAATCTCGTGACGGAGCTGCGATTAGTGGCATGGTGTCTTTCCAGGACTGTCAGACGTGCGGTAATCCACTTCTTCTGGCTGAGATGGATTACAGCGAGAAACTGGGTTTGGACAACGTGTGTGATTTCAATCAGACAGAGACGCAGTAATCCGTTCAATAATGATCACACGGGGCGGATTGAATGTAAAGCAGCTGTGTGGTCATTGTTGTCAGTGATGGTCTGGGGTTGAGCGGGATGATTGATTTTTGAATATTACATTTTGTATAAGATTGGAATATTGCAATATTACCTAAATAATGTCGTAAATATTGTAGGTCCTAACTAGGGATCCACTGATATTAAAATTATGGCCTATACCGATAACCGATAATTCTTGTATATAATTGTTAGAATTTTTATCATTTTAATGTAATTTTGAGATCTTTTTTTATTGGGATGCACTGATATGAAAATTTTTGCCGGTATCGATAACCGATAATTATTTATATTTGAAAGCCAATAACTGATATATTGGCCGATAAATCTAAATCCAAATTTTTTAATAATAATAATAATTCATTACATTTATATAGCGCTTTTCTAGGCACTCAAAGCGCTTTACATAGAAGGGGGAATCTCCTCAACCAGCACCAATGTGCAGCACCACCTGGATGATGCGACGGCAGCCATATTGGGCCAGAACGCTCACCACACACCAGCTGATTGGTGGAGAGGAGACAGAGTGATGAAGCCAATCAGGAGAGGGGGATTATTAGGAGGCCATGATGGACAGCGGCCAATGGGCAAATATGGCCAGGATGCCGGGATTACACCCCTACTCCTTTCCGAAGGACATCCTGGGATTTTTAACGACCACAGAGAGTCAGGACCTCGGTTTAACGTCTCATCCGAAAGACGGTGCTCTTTGTCAGTATAGTGTCCCCATCACTATACTGGGGCGTTAGGACCCACACAGACCACAGTGTGAGCGCCCCCTGCTGGCCTCACTAACACCTCTACCAGCAGCTCCTGGTTTTCCCAGTTGGTCTCCCATCCAGGTACTGGCCAGGCTCAGCCCTGCTTAGCTTCAATGGGAAACCAGTCTTGGGCTACAGGATGATATGGCTGCTGGTTTAATATAATTTTAGATTTTATATAGGCTAATTTTATGTCATTTTGAGATATTTTTTATAGGGATGAAAATTGTGGCCAATACTATTACCAATAATTCATTGTATTTGAAAGCAGATAACCGATATATTGGCCGATAAATCTAATCCCAAATTTATTTCAAATTTTTATTTTTAAATAATTTTGAGATCCTATTTATAGGGAAGCAATGATATGAAAATTTTGGCTGATACCGATAATTCTTTGTATTTGAAAGCTGATAACCGATATATTTGCTGATAAATCTAAATCCAAATTTGTTTATCATTTTGATGAGCTGAGATGCTTCAGATGCACACGGTTCACCATGATGGGTTTAAATTGCTTGAAATATGATTTGAATCCCTTAAAAAAATTTAATAATGCGGTTTCAGTCGGTCATATCGGCTACATAAAATTATAATGAGAACATTATAATTGTGTGTTCGGAACATGGCTTTTAATGTGAGACTTTTGTTTTTGTAATCAGGCTCTCAAAAAATTATATAAAAATGATTTGGATTTAGATTTATCAGACAATATAACGGTCATCGGCTTTCAAATATAAAGAATTATCGGTATCGGCCACAATTTTCATATCAGTGCATCCCTATAAAAAGGATCTCAAAATTACATTAAATCAAAAAATTACATACAACTTTGGATTTAGATGTATCGGCCAATGTATTAAAATGTTTCATATCGGTGCATCGCTAATTGTAGTACTTTTATTACAACAAAAGTTAATGAGATAACCGGCATCATTTAAACAATGTTTAGGTAGTTAAATTTCCAGTTTTTGTTATTTAGTAGCATTTTCTTGTTTAATGCAAGTTTTATAATATACCATGCATAATAGCATCTAAAATTAATTTGTGGACAGTTCTGGTTTTATTTTAGTCATGAAAAAGTATTTTAAATGTAATTTTTGATTTTTATAATTTACTTTTTAAATATTATTATTAATGAAATTGTATTTCTCATGTCGTTTTTGTTAAAGATCGTACACTGTAAAAAAAAAAAAAACTGTCTCCAATTGAAAATTTTCTAGTGACTGATCACTTCTGCATTTTTTTTTTTTTTGATTGGAGACCTGAATTTTTTTTTTTTTTTTTTTTACAGTGTAGCTCAATGGGGAGGTTCTGTTGAGTTTACACTAAAGGACGTAAGGTCGAACTGTGATATGAGGAACATTAAAAGTCATCAGTCCCTCGTGTGCTGACCTGTGTTGTGTTCGTCCTCAACACTTACCTGTTCAAGGCCAGTCATTCAGGTTCAGTCGGTCAGCAGGGAGCTCTTCACCCCTGAGGTTAGCCAGACTCATTTAAATATGGAAATGAAGTCAGACTCACTCATGAATATTTCACCGCCGGTGTGGAAGTGCCGTCACGCGTTTGTCGTTCGTTTTGACGCCTGCCAAGAAGAAAAAGGAGCGGGCGAATGTGTTTACAACGGTTAATGACCTCTATTATGCCAGTGTTATTTCTACTGTCATCATTATCATATCGTCTGCGTGTGCGATTCATTTCACCATCCCACCCCTGGGACCGCCGAGCGCTCACCCTTGACACCAGAACAAAACGCGTCAATGATTCAATCCCAGTGTTTTTCTCCACAGACAAGTCGACAGCCTGTGTCAGCCGTACGTATCCCATCATTCCAGTCTCGAGTCTCTCTCTGGAGTCTGTAATAATGGCAGCAGATGAGTTTGACAGATCGTCTTTATCCAGACTTTTGACGAGCTACATGACATTCTTGCCAAGAATCGCTCACTTAGACCTGTTTCAAAGTCAACATGACATCAGAATGGACTTAATATAAGTTATTCTCTATATCAGTGTCGGTGTATCTGAACTCCCTGAAACAAACACTGGCCCCACTTTATATTAGATGGCCTAAGTACTATGTACTTAAAAAATACTATGTACTTACTGTGTTCAAATTGTATTCCCAAACACCTTTGCTGATATTGAGGTGGATACGGGTAAAGTTAGGGACAGGTGTGGTGGTGTGGGTCAGTTTAAGGGTAGAGTTAGGGACAGGTGTGGTGGTGTGGGTCAGTTTAAGGGTAGAGTTAGGGTCAGGTGTGGTGGTGTGGGTCAGTTTAAGGGTAGAGTTAGGGACAGGTGTGGTGGTGTGGGTCAGTTTAAGGGTAGAGTTAGGGACAGGTGTGGTGGTGTGGGTCAGTTTAAGGGTAGAGTTAGGGTCAGGTGTGGTGGTGTGGGTCAGTTTAAGGGTAGAGTTAGGGTCAGGTGTGGTGGTGTGGGTCAGTTTAAGGGTAGAGTTAGGGTCAGGTGTGGTGGTGTGGGTCAGTTTAAGGGTAGATTTAGGGTCAGGTGTGGTGGTGTGGGTCAGTTTAAGGGTAGAGTTAGGGTCAGGTGTGGTGGTGTGGGTCAGTTTAAGGGTAGAGTTAGGGTCAGGTGTGGTGGTGTGGGTCAGTTTAAGGGTAGAGTTAGGGTCAGGTGTGGTGGTGTGGGTCAGTTTAAGGGTAGAGTTAGGGTCAGGTGTGGTGGTGTGGGTCAGTTTAAGGGTAGAGTTAGGGTCAGGTGTGGTGGTGTGGGTCAGTTTAAGGGTAGAGTTAGGGTCAGGTGTGGTGGTGTGGGTCAGTTTAAGGGTAGAGTTAGGGTCAGGTGTGGTGGTGTGGGTCAGTTTAAGGGTAGAGTTAGGGACAGGTGTGGTGGTGTGGGTCAGTTTAAGGGTAGAGTTAGGGTCAGGTGTGGTGGTGTGGGTCAGTTTAAGGGTAGAGTTAGGGTCAGGTGTGGTGGTGTGGGTCAGTTTAAGGGTAGAGTTAGGGTCAGGTGTGGTGGTGTGGGTCAGTTTAAGGGTGGAGTTAGGGACAGGTGTGGTGGTGTGGGTCAGTTTAAGGGTAGAGTTAGGGTCAGGTGTGGTGGTGTGGGTCAGGTTAAGGGTAGAGTTAGGGACAGGTGTGGTGGTGTGGGTCAGTTTAAGGGTAGAGTTAGGGTCAGGTGTGGTGGTGTGGGTCAGTTTAAGGGTGGAGTTAGGGTCAGGTGTGGTGGTGTGGGTCAGTTTAAGGGTGGAGTTAGGGACAGGTGTGGTGGTGTGGGTCAGTTTAAGGGTAGAGTTAGGGTCAGGTGTGGTGGTGTGGGTCAGTTTAAGGGTAGAGTTAGGGTCAGGTGTGGTGGTGTGGGTCAGGTTAAGGGTAGAGTTAGGGACAGGTGTGGTGGTGTGGGTCAGTTTAAGGGTAGAGTTAGGGTCAGGTGTGGTGGTGTGGGTCTGTTTAAGGGTAGAGTTAGGGACAGGTGTGGTGGTGTGGGTCAGTTTAAGGGTGGAGTTAGGGACAGGTGTGGTGGTGTGGGTCAGTTTAAGGGTAGAGTTAGGGTCAGGTGTGGTGGTGTGGGTCAGTTTAAGAGTAGAGTTAGGGACAGGTGTGGTGGTGTAGGTCAGTTTAAGGGTAGAGTTAGGGTCAGGTGTGGTGGTGTTGGTCAGTTTAAGGGTAGAGTTAGGGACAGGTGTGGTGGAGTGGGTCAGTTTAAGAGTAGAGTTAGGGACAGGTGTGGTGGTGTGGGTCAGTTTAAGGGTAGAGTTAGGGTCAGGTGTGGTGGTGTGGGTCAGTTTAAGGGTAGAGTTAGGGTCAGGTGTGGTGGTGTGGGTCAGTTTAAGGGTAGAGTTAGGGTCAGGTGTGGTGGTGTGGGTCAGTTTAAGGGTAGAGTTAGGGACAGGTGTGGTGGTGTGGGTCAGTTTAAGGGTAGAGTTAGGGACAGGTGTGGTGGTGTGGGTCAGTTTAAGGGTAGAGTTAGGGTCAGGTGTGGTGGTGTGGGTCAGTTTAAGGGTAGAGTTAGGGTCAGGTGTGGTGGTGTGGGTCAGTTTAAGGGTAGAGTTAGGGACAGGTGTGGTGGTGTGGGTCAGTTTAAGGGTAGAGTTAGGGTCAGGTGTGGTGGTGTGGGTCAGTTTAGGGGAAGAGTTAGGGTCAGGTGTGGTGGTGTGGGTCAGTTTAAGGGTAGAGTTAGGGAGAGGTGTGGTGGTGTGGGTCAGTTTAAGGGTAGAGTTAGGGTCAGGTGTGGTGGTGTGGGTCAGTTTATGGGTAGAGTTAGGGTCAGGTGTGGTGGTGTGGGTCAGTTTAAGGGTAGAGTTAGGGACAGGTGTGGTAGTGTGGGTCAGTTTAAGGGTAGAGTTAGGGTCAGGTGTGGTGTTGTGGGTCAGTTTAAGGGTAGAGTTAGGGTCAGGTGTGGTGGTGTGGGTCAGTTTAAGGGTAGAGTTAGGGTCAGGTGTGGTGGTGTGGGTCAGTTTAAGGGTAGAGTTAGGGTCAGGTGTGGTGGTGTGGGTCAGTTTAAGGGTAGAGTTAGGGTCAGGTGTGGTGGTGTGGGTCAGTTTAAGGGTAGAGTTAGGGACAGGTGTGGTGGTGTGGGTCAGTTTAAGGGTAGAGTTAGGGAGAGGAGTGGTGGTGTGGGTCAGTTTAAGGGTAGAGTTAGGGAGAGGAGTGGTGGTGTGGGTCAGTTTAAGGGTAGAGTTAGGTGTAAGGGAAGTGTAAAAGTGTAACTACAGAATTGAATAACAGATGTAATAACATGCAGGTATTTTTAAAATGTAAGTACAATGTAAAACCATGTATGTACACAATAAGTGCATTGTATCATATGATTATTTAAAATGTTATTACATAGTAGTTAAGGCCACCTAATATAAAGTGGGTCCGCAGTTTTTACTCCTCCAGCTGCGTGACATCATTAACCAACGTGGTTGAACGACAGATTTGCGACCATACGTTTTTTCGGAAACAGTCGAGACTATTGATTTCTTTAACAATACATCATACTATGGAAGTTAAGCAGTGAGAGCGTTACTGACAAACTGGGAAGAGACAAGCTGCAGCAATAGAGAATATGGAGAAAAGTCAGCATTCACACAGGAAAACCTGCTCTAGTAGAGGCCAAAGCCTCTTTAAGCAAAGTTGCGTTCAGATCTGAATCTGTTCTGAAATATAACACCAAGTTTTCATTTTATTTTTGTCTAAATTAAAAAAAAAAATCCCGGTTAAATTTTTTGGGATTCTGTTTATTTTCCGTTTAAGGTGAGATAACTGAAATCAAGAAACTTCCGTCTCTTGTTCATGCCAAGCCAAATCTGTGGTTATTGGATTTCTGTTCATGATTTGCATTCAATAAAACTGACCTCGGGTCTATCTACACATGCCTCCAGTGGACTTCCATTGCACCGTCCTTGTATCGATACAATATCCCCCCACAAAATATCACAATACTATTGTGAATGAGCGCCTGAATTACCCCCCCCCCCCACACACACACACACACACACCACCACCACTATTAAAAATCATTGTCAAGTCAAATGTCACATTCAAAGAGAAAGAACAATGAAAAGAAGCAGCAAGTAACGCATTTAATCAAACATGACATTTTGAAGTTGAAAGACTTTTTTGTAAAACATCTTGTTTTTCTTTTTGTAAAACAATAATATATATATATTTATATTACACTTTGAAAAAGCAACAAAATATGTCCTTTTTGGTCCACACAGTGAAAGTCACAGTGTTGTTCTGGACTCCATTGGCTTTATTGTTTGGACTAAAACGGCTGATAAATACATTTTCCCTTTCACGGAAGAAAGAAACTCACACAGGTTTGGAACGACTTGAGGGTGAGTAAATGATAACAAAAATGACAAAACTGTCCCATTATGAACAAAAATTCAAAATGGCATTTTTAGACACACAAATAAAACAGTCATTTTGATAACAGCAATGACATTTCCTGTCATTTAATGTGGGATGTCAACAGTCCGTCTGAAATATTGACTTCACTGTCCAGCGAACCGACACACAAAGCCTGTTAAAAGGAAAGTGAAATTGGTTTGTCCCTTACAAATGATAAATACAATAAAATGCTCAAACTGCTGGAAGTTTTTATAAGTGGCAAAAGTTTGGAGATCAATTTGAGGTCCAATCTAAGAAGAATTAAATGTGGGATTATGTGATTTCTGCGGGGTTTCGGGACTCTTTTGTGTTTGGGAAAGTTTGAAAGTTAAGATGCGTCCTGGGTCGAAAGTGTCGAACGTGTGTGTAGGGAATGAATGTCCGCCGCCTGTCACTCTCAAGGGTGTGAGAGGAGAAGAAGTCGATGAAAAGGCCCGTCGCTCACACCGGCTCTAATGGACGTGAAAGATCTCGGCAAAGAAATTCAGGATGAAAGTTCATTATTGTCGCCTCCTTTCTCTGTTTGTCAAGAGCTTCTTTTGGTTAAAGCCTGTCCAAAAGAAGACAGGCTGACGACAGTTTTCTACTGTTAGTGGTTTTATTATTTTAGGGCTTTCAAAGTTATTGAACTGGATTCGTTTAAACATATTTTACAGTGTTACTCAAAACAGTCAGTTTCTGCGGCCATTTTCATGTTTAATTATATAGAGCCCTATCAAATCTGAAAAAAACACTTTAAAAAATCTGTTTTAATTTGTGCAAATTCTTTTATTTTATTCCTGTTATTTTAGTCGTAAAAAGAGTGGGCTTTTAATGTAAATAT
This sequence comes from Pseudorasbora parva, assembly GCF_024679245.1. Classification (NCBI taxonomy): domain Eukaryota; kingdom Metazoa; phylum Chordata; class Actinopteri; order Cypriniformes; family Gobionidae; genus Pseudorasbora; species Pseudorasbora parva. Next base: position 56,578,654 of record NC_090175.1, read on the forward strand.
AACAGAGTATATATTTTGATTTATTTAGGCTACAAACATCACATTTACCCAGTAATTTTCAGGACATGATATTAATCACAAATACTTAATGATGCAACATAACACACAAAAAAATATTAATGGTTGTGAGCTTTAAACTGTTCAGTAAAATAATTTGTATATGTTTTTATAAATTCAAATATTTAAAGTTGAGTTCTTTATTAGCTTTGTCTTTCAGGTAAAAATAAAATAAAAAATAGGACAACAAATAAATAAATAAATAAATAAATGTATAAATAGATACATACATACATAAATAAATAAATAAATAAATAAATAAATAAATAAATAAATAAATAAATAAATAAATAAATGTTAGTATATATTTGGAAACACAATGTCCAATTTAAAAATGATTTTCACAGGATGAATTTGAGTTCATAAGCTTTCAAATGATATACCTCATTTTTGATGATTGCTAAATTAATCAAATAATAAAGCAAGCATTGAAATCTAAGACTAAAATTTAATCACTTAATTTAGTTTAGTTTAGTTTCATTAAAAAGGTATTTTAATATAAAGTAAGTTAGTTTAGTTGTAGTGTCATTGATAGTGACAGGTTGAAAATGTTTCAAGTTTTATAATATAATATATAGCAAACAAAAATTATTTTTTGGAGTTATTAAAATGTAGTTTAGTGAAATGAAAATAATCCATTGTTAGTTTAGCTCAGTTTTGGTATAATTTAAAAATGTTTAATATTTTTTTTCAGCATGTTCAAAACTAATTAAAAATTGCTTTGTGGCCATTTTTATTTAATTTAATGTTAGTTTAGTTTTAGTCTATTTTTTAGAGTTGTCTATACTTTATTTAGTTTGGTGTGTTTGTTTTAGAGAAGGCTAATTAAATGTCTTAATTAGTGCTGGCCGATCATCCTGCTGATGATGAAAATGCCTTGTTGCATGAGACTGTGTTGCGTCTGGTTATTACACGGTGTTTGATCATGAATATTAATGAGCATAAATATGAAAACACAGCCCTAAGAGTTTGTTCTCGTGTAAAACAAGCTGTCTGACGGCTTGAGAAGAACTCGCAATTAAAGAAAGCCAGAGAATTTCCCACAAGCCCCTGCAAACGCCCGTCTGACCGAAGTAAAGAGTTCGCTCTCCTTTCTCATTTAGTGAGAGACTTTGAGATCAAGCTTGAGACTCTTTGGCCTACATTTGCTCTATAGGAGACACACTGAAGATATGTTTCTGCCCTGTATGCGCTTCGTTGGGGCTGGGTAAAAAATATGGATTTCTCGATTTTAATCGATTTTCATTTTTATGCTTTTCTAGCATTAGCTAGTTTTTAGTCCATTGGGTGCAAGAATACATTCATACCAAATACATTTCCAAATATATGGAAATACCCATAACCATATCCAGTTTCCATAAACTAGTTAGTCAGATAGAAAAATAACTCTAGAGAGGAGCATTTTGCTATTTATATGCACCAAATTACATATTTATTATCATTTTTAATGTTTAATGTTCTTCAATATTTAATGCATGTCTGGACAGCCACCATTTATGTGTTTATATATATATATATATATATATATATATATATATATATATATATATATATATATATATATATATATAAACGAATTGGAGTAGAAATATGATTATGTGATTGTAAAGTTAATATTACAACTGTATTACTGTATTATTATTATTAAAAAAACATAATTGAGTGTAATTTAAGTGTTTACATATTAGTAAATGTTTACCTACAATATTATAGTTTATGTAAGGGCTAATGTCCACCCAGCCGGTTGTTATCGCAGAATAAACCCCTTCAGAGCGATCAGGACCCCGAGGCGAAGCGGAGCGTCACTCTGAAGGGGTTTATTCTGAGATAACAACCGGCTGGGTGGACATTATCCCGCTTATTACACGCCTACTAGTCTCAAATAAATTAGACACAAAATATTGTCTTGAGATTAAATATTTTATTAGCTCTTCCGCGAAGAAAAACAGTTCCAGACTGCTTTAAGCCTTTATCTATCGCTGCTAAATGTTGAGAATGAATGCTGAAAGGGTTAGTTCAGCCAAAAATGAAACCAAGCCTATGATTTACTCACCCTCAAGTCATTATAGGTGTTTATGACATTCTTCTGTCAGACAAATACAATCAGAGTTATATTTAAAAAGTCCAGGCTAACGTTAATCCCAGCAGTAGTTGGAGCTGTTTCTGAAGTCCATTAAATGCAGCTGTCCGTCAAATAACGTGCTCCACACGACTCCGATGGGTTAATAGAGCCTTCTGATTCCAATCGATGCGTTTGTGTCAGAAAAATATCCATATTTAAAACTTTATAAAGGAAACCTGCCTTGAAGTCTTCCATTGTAACCCACGGCTGTTTGAGCCACAAGATGGCGCCAGCGTTAAGCACAGAAGTAGAACCGGTCGAGATAACTCGCAGTACCCGGATGAGCGGTGTGTGTTATCTGGGAATAACATACCGCTGGAATGAGCGATTGACCAATCAGAATCAAGTATTTCACAGAGCCGTGTAATAATATAGTTTACAGCATTAGTTCAGAGATTTGTTGTCCTTGAGGAAGTTTTCCATATATTGTAACTGATATATATCCAAAATAATCGATATTGAATTGAATCGGAATCGTGAAATTTGTGTCAATACCCAGCCCTATACGTTATTTACGTCATTGGTAAATGACACCACTTATACTATTAATATGCGTGCTGCTAGTAATATGTTTACTGGCAGTCACATTTAAATCATGCTGGCTCATAAAATAGTTTTGACAGAGGAACAAGACATGAGCAGTTTATTCTCACTGTAATAAAGCCGCCCAGAATCACAAGGGAAATGTTGTGTAGCAGCTTTTATCCCTAATAACATTTCAACCTCATTTCATCATTCAGTAAAGCTTCAGTTCAGTCTTCACATCTTCATATCTAATGCAACCATATGTTTGACTGACAAAAGCAGTTATTTTATTTCAGTAGTGCATGAATGAAGAGCCAATGCAACATGCACACGTGTGTGGAAATAAAGCTGACATGTGCTCATATGTACCAGGACAAAAATGCAACTGGGTCATTCCGTCTAAACTCAACCAGAAATTTTAGATTTTGTTCATATTTGTTCTGTAGAAAGACAAACATAAATAGTGTTGAAAGCCCAAATATTAAATGTCACAGATGTATATTGACTGAGTTATTCACTGTTTTGTAGAGGAGGGTCAAAATGACAATTTTCACCTGAGATTTGATTTGGAGCCAAATTACACAGGTGTAGAAATGACTTTAGAAAGACAGCAGCATCATTATTTTATTGTCACACAGAGATTGGCGGGTCTATTAGTGAAATCTGTTGACTTTATCAATCTTTGTAGCATTATATGCCAATGGTGACTGTTCAAAAATGGGGAAAAGCACTTCTTGTGTTTTTTGCCTTAAGTTTGCATGCCTGTAGCTCCAGAATTATTAAAGATATCTATTGTTTAAGATTCACGTTTCTTATCAAACTTTTCTTTTGGTTACTTGATGGTTTATTTCCAGAGATATGGACATTTCAATGTGACTCTGTGAGTAAATTGCACTGTAAAAAATTATATGTTCAGTAAGTTACGACAACATATGTTTTTACATTGTTTTAACTCATCAAAATAAGTTAATGAATGTTAAACTTTTTTTTAATTAGTTATACAAGATGTAGCTAATTTTTTAAAGTCAGTTTACCATAATTTAAGTGGAAATAACTTAAACATCCAAGTCGATTGTACTGCAAAAGTTCAAAATGTGCCTTTTTTACAGTGTGGTCAATTGTGCACATTTGCCAAAAACCAAATGTGGGTCACTTTGTATATAGCTGATACTTTATTTAAAAAAAAAAAAAAAAAATCTTTAAAGGAGAAATATCTGAAGAATAGATCATGTTTAAACTAGAAATTTATCTTGTTTTTCTCTATCAAAAAATTGCATAAAACATAATGAGTGACAAAAATCCATTGAAATGGTCAAGTTGAGGCACATTAACTTGCTCTCGAAAGTGTATTTATAAGAATCAGTTTTGGGGATATTTGGAAGAAGGGATTTTGTTAACAGCTTCTGAAGATACCAAGAGTTCAGATACAGAGTATCATAAGTACACGTTACCACACTGACATCCCAATATCTCTGTGAATTACCCATATTGGGTCTTCAAAATGAAGATACCAAAAGAAAGAACTCTACATAAGATCTCTAAAACATCAAATCTAGAATGACCTTAAGATCTTTAATAGGTGATACATGTACATTCATTTATTTTTGGCACTCGGAAAGGTGTGTTGTATTCATTTGTTTTGATCGAGGGAATTCAATGTTTTCAATCAATGAAATTTTATTAAATTCAGCAATTTGAACATGGAGCTGCTTTGAGATCCCCATATCTATGGGGCTGATATGGGGTTTCCAAAATATTTTTTTTTTTTTATTGAGAATGAGAATCTAGAAGGATAAATTGACTTCTTTCAGAGTTACAGGCATGTAAACTTCACACAAAAAAAAAATAAAATTCATTCCGGCACTGCGACAGGGATGTTCTACGTAATTTGATAGTTGATAGAAAAAAACGAACACAAAAAAAAGATACTTTTCCAGTTTTAAAATAATTCTTCTGATATACATTTTTAAAGGTCCTGTTCTTCGCGATTCCATCTTTCAAACTTTAGTTAGTGTGTAATGTTGCTGTTAGAGCATAAATAATAATTGTAAAATTATAAAGCTCAAAGTTCAATGCCAAGCGAGATATTTTATTTAACAGAAGTTCCCTTTCAAAGCCGACAGCGAGCGGCCGGTTTGGACGACACCGCTGCACTTCCTGCTGTGATGACGTCACTAGAACCGTTTGTTGACTAAAGCTCCGCCCACAAGAACACGCAAAATAGGGGGCGTGGTCTCGTTGCTCTCCCAGGGGAGAAGAGCGCATTCAGCGCTGTCATCGCCCCGTTATGGTAAGAGGCGGGACCTTTCCGGGCAAAGTGCGCCAAGCTCATAGGCGTAATTTACGGGTGGGACAGGTGGGACATGTCCCCACCACTTTTTTAAAACATCTTGCTTCACGGATGAACCTAACTAATACAAACAAAACATCTCTGGTTAACTAGAAGAGTATCATTTAATTCATTTGTTAAATAAGAGGCGATCGCTCGTTGCCGCTGTTATCAGTGCTGCAGATTTCTCTCGCAGCTCGTGCAGTCTTCACACAGACGAGCGCTTTAATCTAACGCTTAACGCCGTTGCAGACTTTCTATTTGTTCCGGTCAGATCACGAAACAAAATGCACAAAAACTGTCCCTGCTCTCGATGTACTGATGGTATTCGGTTTTGATGAGAGAAAAAATAGGCTACGAGGGCAGATTAGAAACGAGAACTTCTGACAAGTTTAACTAGACCAGACTAGACCAGGGATTACAAGCAAAGTGTGCAAATCTATTTGCCTTTATTCACGTGAAAAATCTTGGCACAACACTATTGTGTTTAGATGCCATTATTACATGAGATTTATATCAATAAATGAACTATTTAATTGATTTCCGGACATCATAATACAATTTTTTCTGCAATTGTTATTGTACATATTTTACATCTGATATAACATTGTATCAGCAATGCAACCCCCTTAATACGCCATATAGTGCATATCATATGCACATGAAAAACTGCGTACCGTATGCACGCCAAAGCTCATTTTGACGTATGAGCACCTCTTACACGTCAAAATGAGCTTTGGCGTGCATATACGCAGTTTTTCGCGTGCAAATGATACGCAATTTATGTCCTACCCACTTTTTAAATAAAGTTACGCCACTGGCCAAGCTGCTGTCCAATCACAACACGGGAAGCACTGGCCCAATCAGAACTCGTTACGTGTTTCTGAAGGAGGGACTTCATAGAACAAGGAAATCATCAGGCCGTTTTTAGGACAGAGGAAACAGCGCTGTACAGATCAGTCAATTGTGTGAAAAGTCAATTTACACACAAAACATGAACTGATGTTATATTGATCACTGTAAACATAATCAAAGCTTCAAAAACACGCGAAGAACGGGACTTTTAAAAGAAAACAGTTCTTGGTTTTTGACCATTGAAAACTGTGCTGAATTTACTCCCAGAGCCACATTGTGATCTCCATATCTCTGGGAATGATGGCCTTTAAAATGAAGAAAAGTTTGAACAAGAACCAGAATATAAAGGGATATTATGTTTAATATGAGTTATAGGCATGCAAACTTGAGGCAAAATACATGTGTTTTTCCCCCTTTTTCACCGTTGGCGTATAATGCAACAAAGATTGATAAAGTCAACAGATTTCACTAATAGACCCGCCAATCTCTGTGTGACAATAAAATAATGATGCTGTTGTCTTTCTAAAGTCATTTCTACACCTGTGTAATTTGGCTCCGAATCAAATCTCAGGTGAAAATTGTCATTTTGACCCTCCTCTACCAAACAGTGAATACTCAGTCAATATACATCTGTGACATTTAATATTTGGGCTTTCAACACTATTTATCTTTCTACAGAACAAATATGAACAAAATAAAAAATCTGAGCCGGGTCCCTCTGGTTGAGTCCACCCAACTATATCACTATTTGAAGCGTAAATATTCCAAATATGAATATGAACTCCGTCATTTGTCCCCTCACCTGTTGACTTCAGATGTGAGGTGACGTTTGGCTTTAGGCCTGACGTATCAAGTCCGTGTGACAGAGATAAATGAGCAAGAGCTGCGGTCGAGTAAAGCAGACATGGCCTTAAGACCCGTCCTGAACTTCACATGGCCTCTGCTCTTTCTGGACCGTCTTCAGCTCAAACACAGATAAGAGGAGACTTTATTGATCCCTGAAGGCATTTCAGGACAGAGACACCACAATTAAAAATGACTTCTGGGAACTGAGACCAGTCTAGATTGAGAAACCGGTTCGTTTCAGGCTTGATGTCTGCTGACAAAGCAACTTTTCAATATTGAATGGAGGACAAAATGCTAATAATAATAATTTCATTCAGAGACATTTCAAAAGAGATACTTCATTATTTTGTTAATACTTTAACATTTCATGAGCTTTGAAGGAATAACCTGTAAGCATTAACAGCTGCCTGATAAAAAACTAATAATTATTCAATAATAATAACAAATACTATAATAAATGTTTCGGTTTCCAGTTAAGAAAATATTATTATTATTATTTCTCCTAGGTTTTTAAAGAGACAATTCTGAGACGTTGTTTATAATTTAAGGTAATAAGAGCATGTGGGAAAAAATTAAAAAACAATATAAGAAAAAGGAATTATTAAAATAAAAAAAATATCAGTATTACAATTATCAATAATAATAATCATATCGCAAGAGAACAATCTGAGGCATCGTTAATACTTTAATGAGCTTTGAAAGAGCATGTGAGAAAAAAATTATTTATTATAAGTATTATTATTAATAATAAAATACTTAAAGATAAAATTCTGAGGTGTTGCTTATAACTTAAAGGGATCCCCTGGTGTTGAGACTTGTATGGCTTAATATAACATAAATGATGTCTCTTACTGAAATATGTAGTAGAAAACCCATGAAAGATCTACGTTATTTTAAAAAATCGATGTTATATTTGGACCATGGGCGGCGCCATTTTGTTTGCGTTCTAGGTTGATGACGTAGAGTGGTTGAACTCCTCAATCAGCTGGCGCTACCCGTAGCTATTTTTACCACAACGCAACTCGAAAATTGTTTCAGAGTTAAACAAAACCAATGAATTGCTTTGTAATTATACTTAAAACACACTCAAACATACATGTGCACACAAACTCACCTACACAAGTCACAAACAGATCGGCGGGCGGGCACTGTAACGGATTCACAGAGGCAGGATTCAATTGCAAGTAACTCAGTTTAATAAGACAGATAGTGTCACAGAAGTCAAAACTCAGAACACTGAAGAAGTCCGGGTAAGACGGAGCAGTGAGAGAGGCTCTGTTGGTGACACGGGCAGGCTGTGAGCAGCTGTGACTCGGGAGATCGGTAGAGGTAATCCGGGAAGGGATCCAGCGTTTCACGGAAGGGGGAAACGATAACCAACACGGAGACACAAGGGGAAACATCCAACAACGCTCTGACAAAGACAAGAGAGAAACAGAGAGACTAAATAGTGTGAAGGTGATGAGTTGCAGCTGGTGCAGGTGATCAGCCACAGGTGCGTGATGAGCCAATCCCAGGCTCCGCCCTCACCTACATTCAACACGCACCCAAGAGTGAGACAGGGAATCCATGAACCGTGACAGTACCCCTCCCCCTAGGAGCGTCCCCTGACGCTCCCAGCCGACCTTACCTGTTGATTGTAATCATCAATAAGGGAGTGATCCAGAATGTCCCTAGCAGGAACCCAACTTCTCTCCTCCGGACCGTAACCTTCCCAGTCCACCAAGTACTGGAAACCGCGTCCCCTCCGTCTAGAATCCAGAATGCGATTAACCGAATAAGTTGGTTCCCCATCTACGAGTCGCGGCGGTGGGGGAACCGGGACTGGCGGATTAAGGTGGGAGTGAAAAACAGGTTTGATTTTGGATACATGGAAGGCGGGATGAATCCTCCTGTACGCCGGAGGGAGTTTGAGGCGGACTGTCACCGGACTAATGATCTTGGTGACAGTGAACGGGCCGATAAATTTGGGAGCAAGTTTATTAGATACGGAGCGGAGAGGAATGTTCTTGGTAGAAAGCCACACTTTTTGACCGACGACGTAAACGGGAGGCTTAGACCGGTGGCGATCGGCTTTAGCCTTGGTGCGCGCTCCCACCTGGAGCAGAGTCTCACGGGCTCTGGTCCATGTGCGATGACACCTCTGGATAAAGGCGTGAACAGAGGGGACCGCGACCTCGGAATCCAGACTAGGAAAAATAGGTGGCTGGTAACCTACACTACACTCAAATGGCGAAAGGCCCGTAGATGACACTGGTAACGAGTTATGAGCGTACTCAACCATAGAGAGTTGCTGGCTCCAGGATGAAGGATTCTTGGATACCAAACATCGCAACACTCTTTCCAGATCCTGATTGGCTCTCTCGGTCTGACCGTTGCTTTGGGGGTGATAACCCGAAGACAGACTAACCGTGGCTCCTAGTAATTTACAAAACTCCTGCCAAAATTTGGACACAAATTGGGAACCTCTGTCGGAGACCACGTCCATCGGGAGGCCATGTAACCGAAAGACGTGGTCTACTACAGATACCGCTGTCTCCTTGGCTGAGGGTAATTTGGGCAAGGGAATGAAATGTGCTGCCTTCGAGAATCGGTCCACGACGGTCAAAACGACCGTCTTGCCCTGGGAGGGCGGGAGGGCGGTAACAAAATCTAGAGCGATGTGGGACCAGGGTCTCGAAGGAACAGACAACGGCTGAAGTAACCCATGGGGAGGTTGGTTAGATGTCTTACCAACCGCACAGACCGAGCAAGCCAAAACAAAACTGCGAATGTCGCGAGCCATAAGTGGCCACCAAAATCGTTGCTTTATTAAACTGCAAGTGCGGTTTACCCCTGGATGACAAGCAATGTTGGAGCAGTGACCCCATTTGAGGACCTCGGATCTTAACCCCTCCGGAACGAACAAACAACTCGGTGGGCCGCCGGGCGGGGGCGTTACCCCTTCTAAGGCCACTTTGACCTTCGATTCGATCTCCCATGTGAGTGTAGAGATAACTATCTTCTCTGGCAAAATACACTCGGGAGTAACCGGGCGTTCGGAAGCATCAAAAATACGAGATAAAGAGTCGGGTTTGATGTTTTTAGACCCGGGGCGGTACGAGAGAACAAAGTCAAAACGTCCGAAAAAAAGTGCCCACCGAGCCTGCCTGGAGTTGAGTCTTTTAGCAGATCTAATATATTCAAGGTTCTTATGATCCGTCCATACAATAAAAGGTACCCCCGACCCTTCAAGCCAATGACGCCACTCCTCCAACGCTAACTTGACGGCCAACAACTCTCTGTTACCAATGTCATAATTGCGTTCGGCAGGAGAAAGACGATGGGAGAAAAACGCGCACGGGTGCATCTTGTCATCTGAGGGAGAGCGCTGTGAAAGAACCGCTCCTACCCCCACCTCTGACGCGTCGACCTCTACCACGAACTGACGTGTGGAATCAGGGGCGACTAAGATGGGAGCCGAAACAAAGCAGCTTTTGAGTTTGGCGAATACAGCCTCGGCTGTATCGGACCACCTGAACGTCGTTCGGGGAGAGGTCAAGGCAGTCAGAGGTGCGGCTAGTTGGCTGAAATTGCGAATAAAACGCCGATAGAAATTGGCGAACCCCAGAAACCTCTGTAGGGCCTTACGGGAATCTGGACTTGGCCAATCCATCACAGCCTTAACCTTGTCGGGATCCATGCGCATTCCCTCCGATGACACGATGTACCCTAAAAAAGGAACAGACTGTGCATGAAAAGCGCATTTCTCCGCCTTGACAAAAAGCCCATTCTCTAGCAACCTCTGAAGCACTCGTCTGACGTGTCGAACATGTTCCTGGAGAGACGAAGAAAAAATCAAAATGTCATCCAGGTAGACATATATGAATTGGTCGACCATGTCTCTCAACACATCATTGACGAGTGCCTGGAAAACCGCTGGGGAGTTGGAAAGGCCGAAAGGCATGACCAAATATTCAAAATGCCCCCTGGGGGTGTTAAATGCGGTTTTCCATTCATCCCCCTCCCTGATGCGAACCAAATGATAAGCGTTACGTAAGTCCAACTTCGTGAAGACGGATGCTCCCTGTAACCTCTCGAAAGCTGAAGACATCAACGGCAAAGGATAGGTATTCTTTACCGTGATGTTATTCAGCCCTCGGTAATCAATGCAAGGTCGCAGAGAACCATCCTTCTTCCCCACGAAGAAGAACCCCGCCCCCGCTGGAGAAGAGGAAGGGCGGATGAATTTGGAGGCTAGAGAATCAGAAATATATTTCTCCATGGCCTCCCTCTCTGGAATAGAAAGAGAGTATAGTTTGCCCTTAGGCGGAGACTTACCTGGGAGTAAATCTATAGCACAGTCATAGGGACGATGCGGAGGAAGAGAAGCAGCTCGGGACTTACTGAACACTTCCTTCAGGTCGAGGTACTCCGGAGGCACGTTAGACAGATTCACCGTCTCACTCTGAAAAACAGAACGAGAAACAGACGAACAAGCAGACACCAAACAAGACTCATAACATTTATCACTCCACGCAGACACAGAGTTTTGTCCCCAGTCAACCCTTGGATTGTGTAACTCCAGCCAAGGGTGACCGAGGACAACGGGAGCCAAAGGGGAGTCCAGGATGAAAAATGAAATGCGTTCAGTGTGGTTGCCGGAAGTGATCAGTGTAAGTGGTTCAGTGGTGAATGAAATGTCAGGGAGAACTTGTCCGTTGAGTGCGTTGACAGAAATGGTGTTTTTGAGTGCAATGATGGGTATGTTGAGTTTATGAGCGAGGGCAGAGTCAATGAAGTTACCTTCCGCTCCCGAGTCGAGGAGGGCGAGGCTGGAATAATCCTGAGCTGCCCACAGCAATCTCACCGGGAGGAGAGTGGAGGATGAGGTCTTTTCCACGGAGATCCCGCCCGACAGTAGCCTTCCTCTTACCGCTGGGCGTGGTCTTTTACCGGGCAGGAGTCTAGCAGGTGTCCGTTCCCGCCGCAGTACAGGCAAAGACCACGGGATCTCCGTCTTGCCTTCTCCTCCCGGGAGAGCCGAGCTCGACCCACCTGCATGGGCTCCGGGTCGAAGGTGTAGCTGACCGCATCCGTAGCGCTGGCCTGAGGGCATTCGACACTCCCAGGCTGAGGCTCCATCCTGGACCTCAGCCGACTCAGACGAGCGTCCACCCTCAACGCAAGGTCAATGAGACCGTCAATCCTCTCCGGAAGGTCGATGGTGAATATCTCCTTCTGGATGCGGTCAGCCAGCCCATGCAGGAACATGTCCCACTGTGCCTCCTCGTTCCACTTGCACTCGGCGGCCAGGGTGCGGAACTCGATGGAATAGTCCGAGACCGAGCGGTTACCTTGACGGAGCTCTGCGAGTTGACGTGCCGCTTCTCTTCCGGTCACCGCTCGGTCAAACACCCTTCTCATCTCTGCCGCCAGCGTCTGGAACGAGGAGCAGCAAGGATGTTGATTCTCCCACACCGCCGTTCCCCAAAGTGCGGCTCGTCCGGAGAGCAGGGTGAGGATGAATGCCACCTTGGATCTTTCTGTGTTGAAAGTCTGCGGTTGAAGAGCGAAAAACAAGGAACACTTGGTAAGGAAGGCTCTGCAATAATTGCTCTCACCGGCATAACTCTCAGGGGTAGGCAGACGTGGTTCCGGTTGCCGCGATGTAGATGGTGTGTGGGGAATCGGCGGTGGGTCGGGCACAGTGGGACCGACGAGTTGTTGCATCTGTTGGGTCAGCTCGGCCACCCGTGCCACCAAGGTGTGTACTGCCTGTTCTGTGGCAGTTAAGTTCGCCTCCTGCTGGTCCAGTCTCTCGTTGCTGCTGGTCAGTAGGGCGTTGATACTTGCTGAATCCATGGTTGGTCAGAGCGTTCTGTAACGGATTCACAGAGGCAGGATTCAATTGCAAGTAACTCAGTTTAATAAGACAGATAGTGTCACAGAAGTCAAAACTCAGAACACTGAAGAAGTCCGGGTAAGACGGAGCAGTGAGAGAGGCTCTGTTGGTGACACGGGCAGGCTGTGAGCAGCTGTGACTCGGGAGATCGGTAGAGGTAATCCGGGAAGGGATCCAGCGTTTCACGGAAGGGGGAAACGATAACCAACACGGAGACACAAGGGGAAACATCCAACAACGCTCTGACAAAGACAAGAGAGAAACAGAGAGACTAAATAGTGTGAAGGTGATGAGTTGCAGCTGGTGCAGGTGATCAGCCACAGGTGCGTGATGAGCCAATCCCAGGCTCCGCCCTCACCTACATTCAACACGCACCCAAGAGTGAGACAGGGAATCCATGAACCGTGACAGGCACACACACCTGACAGACTGCGCTGTCTCAATCGAGATGTTGGGCTGCTCAGTCTCCACGACAGGGGCTGAATCCGAAATCGACCCCCTATACCTTGAAATAGGGCATTATTTGAAGGGACGGCCATTTGTAGTGTTGTCCGACACCATAGGGACATGTTCGAGTGCAGTCATTCAGTCTCACGTTCACCGCAATAACGAGTGTACAGCCGATTTACAAACAGCTGTCCGACTTCACGCACTCGATCGTCTTCATTCACTCCTTCAAGTTGTATTAGTGAACAAAAGTAGCGAAAGTAATTTGTGTCTTAAAAGTGAAAGTTTAAAGATTGAGGTTAATTCACTGAGCGTGCTCAAACTTTAATGCACAAACCAATCCCATGCATCATCACCAAAACATCCTGCCTCTCTTCCTCACGTTAACTTATCCCATCATCCTACCTAGATAGTTCCCTCTGCTGGATACATAGGCATTACAGTTAATCTACTGCATATCAACAGTCTATCTAGGATATCAACACAGGGAATAGTGATGTATGCGCGCACGCAGTGCGTGTGTGTTCGCGCCGATCTGTTCGCGCCTCATATGTGTGTGTGTGTGTGTGTGTGTGTGTGTGTGTGTGTTCGCGCCGATCTGTTGGGGTGTGTGTGAGTCTGTGTGAGCGAGAGAGTTTGTGTCCACATGTTTGGGTGCGTGAAGTCGGACAGCTGTTGTAAATCGGCTGTACACTGCGGTGAACGTGAGACTGAATGACTGCACTCGAACATGTCCACTATGATGTCGGACAACACTACAAATGGCCGTCCCTTCAAATAATGCCCTATTTCAAGGTATAGGGGGTCGATTTCGGATTCAGCCCCTGTCATGGAGACTGAGCAGCCCAACATCTCGATTGAGACAACGCGTCTGTCAGTGTGTTTTCCCGGCCGCCGATCTGTTTGTGTAGGTGAGTTTGTGTGCACATGTATGTTTGAGTGTGTTTTAAGTACAATTACAAAGCAATTCATTGGTTTTGTTTAACTCTGAAACAATTTTCGAGTTGCGTTGTGGTAAAAATAGCTACGGGTAGCGCCAGCTGATTGAGGAGTTCAACCACTCTACGTCATCAACCTAGAACACAAACAAAATGGCGCCGCCCATGGTCCAAATATAAAATCGATTTTTTAAATAACGTAGATCTTTCATGGGTTTTCTACCACATAATTCAGTAAGAGACATCATTTATGTTATATTAAGCCATACAAGTCTCAACACCAGGGGATCCCTTTAAAGAAATCTTTCAAAGATCATGTGAGAAAAATAATTTATAATATTACGATTATTATTAATAATAGTAATTTTTCAAGAGAACAATCTGTGGCTTTATTAATACTTTAATGATATGAGCTGTGAGAAATATTATTAAAAAAATAATTATTATTGTTATTATTTTTAATTATTAATATTATTAAAGGGTTAGTTCACCCAAAAATGTGAATTCTGTCATTAATTACTCACCCTCATGTCGTTCTAAACCCATAAGTAACCTAATTTACCACTTTATATACTAAATATTAGGGTTGGCGAAAACGAAACCTTTTCCTGATCGACCACCGAGCCTCATTAGCTGATTGACACCGGTTAACCGATTAGTTTAAAATACGCTGCGCTATTTGAAATAACAGCCACTCTCTCTATCTCACACACACACACACACACACACACACACACTGTCCCGGCGCCGCCGCCTCGCTTCCACTCACGTCACTTTTTTTAAATCCCCCACCGCGCGAAACACGAGTCCCGCAAACGCGGCGCTGAGGAGCTTGTCGGTAATCGGAGGACAAATGGCTCCTTAGTTTCGAAATGGTTTGGGCAAGGTGATTGCGTTGAAAATAAAGGCGTTTGTCTAGCGTTGGAAGCTCATTTGAAACATTGCCGCGGCTCATTTAAGAAAATGACAGCTCCGAAGAGACGCTGCTTTAGTTCGAGGTAGTGCTGACAATAATGAAGATGACGATCAACACCTTATGTGTTTCCACTGAAATGTAGATGTAATATATTTCCAAATGTAAGCCCATCTTATGCGGACTGACGCTTCGTCCTGTCGTCTGCCCCGGCTCTAACCTCGAGTGTTTTAGCCTGTTTACTATTTGCAAACCTGAGCGCGCAAACCCAAATGCTGTGACCTCGCGCCAAATGTTTTTATTGGTTTATTAAGTACAAACAGGCGAGTTATGAAAAATTACGTGCGAGTGATATGTTCACTTCACACAAAAAGATTTTGTAATGAGATGGCTAACTGTAGTACCGTTTAGTCCACTGTCTATAATAGCCTAATTTAGAGATCACTTTTTTTTTTTTACCGACAACCGACAACTTTGATCGGTTATCGTTGATACGGTCAACCATGGGTCAAACGGTCATCGGTTAACATCCCTACTAAATATTAATCTCCAGTGTGTGAGAGAACAGACTCTCAAACTCTCAGAATTCATCAGAAACATCTTCATTTGTGTTCTTACGTGTTTGGAACGACATGAGGGCGAGCAATTAATCACAGGATTTTCATTTTTGGTTGGACTAACCCTTTAAAATAACACAACTTGTATTATTTCTCCTGGTTTTGGGAGATTTCTGAGGCATGTTAAGACTTAATGAGCTTTGAAAGAGTTTCCTGTGCGTTTCAGAGCAGCGGAGGTCGCCGTGTTTCACAGCCGATCGCTTTTAAAGGCTCGCGTTTGAGGGAATCGCTGGGAAAATCACTTTCATCTGCATCGATTGGTGTCACGGGGCACTTTTGATGACTGTGTGTGGAGTTATCATCTCCCAAATGTAAGCGTGGAGCAGGAAATTTGCCAAATACGAGAGATTTAAGGAAAATTACAGCTGCTTTATCCATTTTTTCTTACGTTTCCCTTTCCAATTATGGAACAGAAAACACACAGAAAAAACAGTCTCATCACAGATAATAGCCGTATCTTGCAGGGTTGTTTAATGTGAGAATCAATCAATCTGTAATCATGTTGTTCCGCTTTGTTTCTAAACGGAGCTGTTTTAGTGATGTTCTATGTTGAAAACAATCAATGAAAAATGATGTGAGGGCTAACATCCACACAAAAGCATTATTGTTCATTGACTGAATTATGAGTTAGAAGACGATGCGCACAGAACCCAGAGCGTTTTTGTTATGAAGACTTCTCGGCGGGTGGCATTTCACTTCTTATTTCAAGTTGTCGTTCTAGATTGCACACAGTTTCACCGCGACTCGTGATGACTTTAAATATCTGTGGAAATTGCAGGGTAGTGTTTTTTGATAAAACTCATTTGTTCTCGCAGTTTTGCTGTGCAAGCGAATTTGCAATGCGTGCACATGATAATGAACAACATTTGCTTGCTTTTCTCAGGGGGGAAAAAATAGGTTGCTATTGAAACGATGGTAATACCATATACTTAAAACATACCCCTAATTGTGTCTCGGAGCATGTGTGTGCTAATAAGGCTGGTGAAGCTTCAGCTTCCGCTCGTTTGACACGCTCAGCGAGATGATGGAGACATGACAGGCGTCTCGTAACATCGCACACATGATTAATGCTAACACACATCGACTGAAGTGACTGCAAGAAGTTTCGTTCTCATTCTGAGGAAATGTATTTTTAGACTGAGATTGTGTGTGTGTGTGTGTGTGGGGGGGGGGGGGGGGGTATTGACAGAAAAAAAAGATATATTGATAGTGTCTGAGATTTTATCGATAATTTTAATCAATATTAAGCCAAAATATAACATGTCACAGATGTATACTGTTTTGTAGAGGAGGGTCAAAATGACAATTTTCACCTGAGATTTGATTCAGAGCCAATTTACAGGGGTGTAGAAATGACTTTAGAAAGACAGCAGCATCATTATTTTCTTGTCACACAGAGATTGGCGGGTCTATTAGTGAAATCTTTTGACTTTATCAATCTTTGTTGCATTATACGCCAACGGTGATCGTTCAAAAATGGGAAAAAAGCACTTCTTGTGTGTTTTTGCACCAAGTTTTCATGCCTGTAACTCAAAAAGTATATAATATATCTTAATATCCTTTCAGATTCTGGTTCTTATCAAACTTTCCTTATGGTTTCTTCATATTAAAAGTCCTCAGTGGTTCATTTCTAGAGATATTGAAATCTCAATGTAGCTTCATGAGTAAGTTGTGCACATTTTCAGTGGTCAGAAAAACAAAATGTGGGTCAAACCATGCAGTGAAAGTGTGCTCTCTCTCTAGATGTGTTTTTGTAAAGTGAAGGACATTCTCGATCGTTAAAACAAAAATCACAATATTATCGCAGACAATATACATCACACACCCCTACATGTGTGTAATAAGTCTGTTAATAATAATACAAATAATGCAGTTTATGTGCACTCGCATGAGCTGAAAACATATAGTATTTATGACATCACTATTGCAATTTTGCACCTGATTGGATGGATTTAACTCTTTGAAGTTTGAAGTTGGATGAATTAGTTTTAGCTTTTGCTATATTTGTGTTTTATTGAAATGCAAGCATAATCTGAACTCCTCTCTCTAATAAAACATTATAAACACTGAATCCTGACATCTTGATTGAGATTTTATCGATCATTTTAATTAATATTAAGCCAAAATATAACATGTCACAGATGTATACTGTTTTGTAGAGGAGGGTCCAAATAACAATTTTCACCTGAGATTTGATTCGCAGCCAAATTACAGGGGTGTAAAAATGACTTTAGAAAGACAACAGCATCATTATTTTATTGTCACACAGAGATTGGCGGGTCTATTAGTGAATTCTGTTGATTTTATCAATCTTTGTAGCATTATATGCCAACGGTGATCGTTCAAAAATGGGGAAAAAGCACTTATTGTGTGTTTTTGCCTCAAGTTTGCATGCCTGTAGCTCCAGAAGTATTAAATATATCTTAATATCCTTCAATATTCTGGTTCTTATCAAACTTTTCTTATGGTATCTTCAGTTTAAAGGCCCCCAGTAGTTCATTTCCATAGATATGGAGATCTCAATATGGCTTCGTGAGTAAATTGTAAAATTTTGTAAATTGCACCATAACTATTGCAATTTTGCACCTGATTGGATGGATTTAACTCTTTGAAGTTTGAAGTTAAATGAATTAGTTTTAGCTAATATTTGTGTTTTATTGAAACGCAAGCATAATCTGAACTCCTCTCTCTCTAATAAAACACTGAATCCTGAGCTCTTGATTTACAGCACATCTATCATGTGCTTCAGGCCTGGGGTTTTCTGCGGCGACTCCCCGAGCCACACTTCATTTTCCCAACAGTGTCTGGATCAAAGCGCCTGCACATTAACGAAGATGAATCATCCAATACCATCGATCAATGACTGTGACACTGTATCTGGGGCAGAAGTCTCTCGCTGAGATGAAGTTATACTATAAACACTCGCGTCGTCACTCCTAAAGGGACGGCGCGTCCGCGACTGCGCTTCTCCAGTTAAATTGCCTCGCGGGATATTATTTGAAGTGAACGCATTTGATGATGTTTTCTCCAATGTTTTGCGACTGAAAGCAGCCGTCAGGCGCCGTTTGAAGGGCGACTGTTGTCCTACATTTTCCTCCAGTTGATTTGGTTTTCTGAGAGGACGATGATAAGCAGGAAAAAATGAGAGAGGAATGCCACGGGATCAAAGACTCCGCAGCCGGATGTCTTGGAAAAGTAAATCAGTAGGCGTGTCAATTGCTTCCCAAATTTCTAAGACGCTCCATCTCTGTTTTGGTTTGCTGTAATCTCATTATCCCACTTAGAGATATTCAGCGCTTTATGAATTTCACTGGTTATGTGAACGGGCCGTAATGATCTCTAATTTCCTCTCATCAACAGGAGAGACTTTATTTAGCATATTTAGCAAATGCACAGGCATAATGCATTTTTTCCCCCTCAATTAAAATGAAATGATATATGCGTGACCTTGTGAAGAGCTTAGGTCAAGATACATTACTTTGCATTGCCTGAAATTTGAGGATGTTATTGCTGTAATTTGATGCAAACAGAGCAAAAATACACATTATGATACTAAAATTAAAGAGGTTTATAAAGGAAAATTAATCACCATCTGCCAATAACTAGCCTATATTTTACTACAGAATGTCATAAACATATGTTCAGAAAATTGAGTTCAAATAAAATTTAAATGAATGGATGGACGGACGGACGGACGGATGGACGAAGATAGATAGATAGACAGACAGACAGACTGATAGATAGATAGATAGATAGATAGATAGATAGATAGATAGATAGATAGATAGATAGATAGATAGATAGATAGATAGATAGATAGATAGATAGATAGATAGATAGATAGATAGATAGATATATAGATAGATAGATAGATAGATAGATAGATAGATAGATAGATAGATAGATAGATAGATAGATACACTCTAAAAAATGCTGGGTTAAAAACAACCCAAGTTGGGTTGAAAATGCACCGACCCAACAATTGAGTTGTTTTAACCCAATGGTTGAGTTGTTTTAACCCAATGGTTGAGTTGTTTTAACCCAATGGTTGAGTTGTTTTAACCCAATGGTTGAGTTGTTTTAACCCAGTGGTTGGGTTAAATGTTGCTTAAGACAACCCAATTGCTGGGTAAGAACAACTCAATTGTTGGGTCGGTGCATTTTCAACCCAACTTGGGTTGTTTTTAACCCAGCATTTTTTTGAGTGTAGATAGATAGATAGATAGACTGAAAGATGTAAATTGATGTGTGATGTTTAGTAATATAAAACAATACAATAATGAATGTAATGTGAGTGAAGATGAAGACCTGAGCTGTGGTAATTAGCCACATGTGTGATTTTAAGATGCCGTCAGAAATGAGCTTGTTACAGTAATTAACCAGCCAAAGCTCATCTCTGAACAAGAGCAGCGTGGGATTCGAGAGAGAGAGAGAGAGAGAGAGAGAGAGAGAGAGAGAGAGAGAGAGAGAGAGAGAGAGAGAGAGAGAGAGAGAGAGAGAGAGAGAGAGAGAGAGAGAGAGAGAGAGAGAGAGAGAGAGAGAGAGAGAGAGAGAGAGAGAGAGAGAGAGAGAGAGAGAGAGATCCTTATGTTGCTCTCTGTTGAAGATGGGGAAGCTCATGATCCGTTTCAAGTCATTTCACACATTAAGTTTTAATGGGAGATTTCACAGACGCAATAGAGATTATATTTGTGAGGAAAGCTGCATTTGAACTTTGACCTTGCCAATTGCACCCGTATATTTAGAATTTTTTCAGTGGGGATATTCAAATAAATACAGAGCACTTTTAAAGCCAGCGTCTTGCATAAAATGCATTACATAACATGCGCTTAATACATAATGCAAATTTTCTGCGTTCAAGACATGAGCTTCAAAAATGTCTGTTAGAAAATGAGAAATTAGTGGGAATGAAAAACACTGTAGATGCAAGTATTAAAATCTCACGCAATCCTGTTTTCCCTCGATTTAAGGAGGTTAAAAGAGACTCGTTTTATCACATTTGGGTTGCATTGCAATTTTATTTAGCTGCATAAATGCATTTGCATCACATGTTTAATCCACATGTTAAAAGTGAAGATGCTAATATTAACTCTCTCTCTCTCTCTCTCTCTCTCTCTCTCTCTCTCTCTCTCTCTCTCTCTCTCTCTCTCTCTCTCACTGTCTCTCTCTCATTCGATTCTTTTCTTAGACTCAGACACACACACACACACACTTGTTGGATAATATTCCCCTGAGTTATTATGAGAAGCCGTAACGTGGTGTTCAAAGCGCTCTGAAACAACATTCAGACAAACACTCCATCAGGTTTGTGCCTGAGAAAGAGCATAATTCACTCACTCCCTGCTTTTCATTTGCATACAGCGCTGTGTTATTTGCATAGCGGCAGTGTTGATGATTTGCATGCGAGTCAGAGACGCGGGGAGTGCGATGGCTTCTCTGAGGTGATGCGCTCATGCAACATTTCCTCATTTGTCTTCAGCGCTCGCACACAAACGCCTCTGATGATGGGGAACATGGGCTAACGTGACTTGCTCTTCATGCCTCTTTAGCGCTTATTTTTCTTCCAGCATTTATTAAAAATACTTCTCTATAGACTGTAGAGTGAAAAGCAACTAAATTTATCCCAAAACCCATCTTGAAATGTTGAGTTATGCTTTGATTCTAGCATGCAAAAATCACAAACAAGATCTCTTTAATATTTCTCTTAGACAGCAAAAGGATTACACGGAGGGCAAATTCTCCTGGAAAATCTCTTCGGAAGAGTGTTTCAAACTGTGCTCAGATTTGCCTAACTTTATATTAAACAAAAGTCTATTTTGAGCAGTTGCAAAAGCAGTTTTTTATTCGCTGGTCATTTTACAATGTGTTGTTTTGGACTTGTGGAAAGAAAACATCCAAAATAAACCTTTAAAGGGATAGTTCAGCCAAAAATGAAAAGTCTGTCATCATTTACTCACCCTCATGCTGTTCCAAACCTGTATGAGTTTCTTTCTTCTGCTGAACACCACAAAAGATATTTGGACAAATGTTCGCAACCAAGTAGAGAGAGCAACCATTGACTACCACAGTAGGGGGAAAAATACTATGGTAGTCAATGGTTGCTCTCTCTGCTTGGTTACAAACATTCTTCCAAATATCTTCTTTTGTGTTCAGCAGAAGAAAGAAACTCATACAGGTTTGGAACAACATGAGGGTGAGTAAATGATGACAGAATTTCAATTGTGTGAACTATCCCTGTTACATGTATACCTGTCTGCTGTGTTAGTTGTGTTTTGAGTTCAGCCCCGTGACCCATGCTGCGTCCCAATTCGCCTACTTATACTACGTGCTAAAAGTATGTACTCTTTTTGTGAAGAAAAGGTATATACTTTTGAGTGTGTAGCAGAAAAGTATGCAAGCTTCGGGACTACTTCGTCATCTTTAACGGACTCTGTCGTTTAGTTACGAGCATCCCGTCACCGTTTAACTGCCCTGTCAATCAGTGACCAACTATCAGTATTTAACCTGACAAAAATATATTTATTCAGTGTTGTCCACATTATATTTCACCTGCAGCAGCAGTGTGAACTTTTGTAATGACACGTTTGGCCGTTAACTTTTAAACGCATCATTATATTTAAACTGCAAACACACGAGGAGAGTCTCTGCATTAAAGACACACACATGGCAGATCAACGAGCGGCTACACTTCTCTCCGATACGGCAGGAGATTAAACTGAATGAGGAGGATTTGAACTGATGAATCTGACGATGATTGACAGGGCAGTTAAACGGTGACGGGATGCACGTAACTAAACGACAGAGTCCGTTAAAGATGGCGAAGTAGTCCCGAAGCTTGCATACTTTTCTGCTACACACTCAAAAGTATATACCTTTTCTTCACAAAAAGAGTACATACTTTTAGGACGTAGTATAAGTAGGCGAATTGGGACGCAGCACATGTATTCCATTGTAGCGCCATATTCTGATTTTAAATCAGGCTTTTTCACTGACAAGTTTAATTAGTTAAAGGAGTCATGTGACTGAACACCCCTGTGAAGCCCATGACATGTGCTCATGTGAAGTTTTTGTCTCAGAATTGGTCAAATATTTTGGGAACACTTTACAATAAGGTTGTATAGTTAATGCATTAGTTAACATGAACTAACCATGAACAACACCTATTTTCAATTAGTTAGTCTTTGTTAATGTTACCTCTAATATTAATGCATCTATTCACATTAACAGCACAATTAGTTAATGCATTAGTTATGCATAACAAAGTTCAGCAGAAGCTCATTAAATATGCAAATCTTATCCAATCCTAGCCGTGGGCGTTTACTTCCAAGTCTCCAGTGACACGCCCATCAAAACCCAGCGTTCAGGAGACAGCCTCAAAACCAGTGTAGAAAATAGCCTATTACTTATTAGTTATGATGTTTTTGAATGTAAAAACCACACAAACGTCATTAGTTAACCTCAGACAACAGTATAAAAAAGCCAGTTGATGACACCTTTAAAAACTCACATGACATGGCCTTTTAGAGATAACATCAGATTTGAAAATGAAGCATGACTACACTTGTGGCTTCAGCTGCATCATATTTCTACATTTCTGCAACACAGACACATAATATTTATTTAGACTTAATTTTTTTTTTTTTGGAGATTATATATCTCAATATTAATAACAGTCTGAGTAATTCTGAGTCTTGAACTGTAAACTCTCAATTGTTGGCTTTCTAACTATATGTATGTTATGTGTCTATTCAGAATGACTTGTGAGCAACAACCTTTTTATTTTTGGGTCTGTTGTTTATGCCATTTTTGCCAAAATGGGGGGTCATGGGAGAAGTATATTTTAAGTGCTGTGGTAATCTTTGAGTACATAACTAGTTTACATCTAACTGTTTCTTTAGTTTTGCAACTATACAACAAGCTATGCTTCCAGGTGACATTTTATGACATTGCAGAATACTCTCAGTAAACTAACTTTGAGCAATTAGTCTGTTTGACTACTTCCTGTTATCACTAGTACCTAAGAATGTGGGTCATTTCAGCTTTTTAAATGCCAAATGTATGATCTGAGAGTAATTTATCTGCCTTTCTGTTATTCATTTCTCTTAAGTGAAATTCTGTCCAATTATACATAAATGCACTTGCTAACATCCATCATATTTGAGTCTTGTTCCCGCTGCGGACTCAACATTTTAGAGCCTTTCTCCTGAGATATCCACTCAAGCCTAAATCACACTTCAGAGCCTCTTGACCGGGTTATTCAAGCTGAAGCTCCATTAGACACTTAGAGTATGATTATATTCTGCCATTTTTTCTGCATCTGAAAGGCTTTTCTAGATTTTTCAGACTGTTAGATTACACTGGCTGGAAAAGTGTGCTAATACCCCTTCGCTTAAAGTGCGAACCTCATCTCTGAGCTAAAGGGTAGGCGAAATTGCCATACAGTACAGTGGTATTATGGTGGAGAATGCGGGCAAACGAGATGCTTTTATTGAGTGAAAAGAGCCACCTGTGGTAAGAGTGGAGTGGTTACCTGGGTTTAACAATGCTAATGCGATGAGTTTAGAGACTAGTGTGCTGTGGTTGCTGGTGTTGGTCCTATGTGATTTTCTCAGCATGAATAACACTAAAGCTCCCGAACACTGAACAACCAGATGGTGGGAAAAGAAGTGCATCACCATTATCTTGAAGTTCAACAAGTGTGCATACAGTATATCAGGGTTTGTCCTCCATTGAAAATATTTTGTCCTGCCAAATATTTCCTATTATTATTATTATTATTATTATTACTTTCAATTGAACAGGGACAGTGCACAATTAAAAAATTAACCCTTTTTATAGCAAGGAGAGATGCATTGCACCAGGTTTTAATTGCTATTTTCCACCCATAGTCCCTGGGCCGGTAGAATATAACACAATAAATTAACAGTTACTAAAATCCTAAATGTGCAAATTATCAATTACAGAGTTATGAATACACACATTTGCACATCATTTAAACAATTTACCCTCCTCCCACCAGTTTTGGGTGTAATTAGTTACTAAGTAATTAGTTACTGTAATTTAATTACTTTTCCCTTGTAAAAGTAAAGTAAGGGATTACTCTTATTTTTTCTGTAATTTAATTACAGTTACTTCTAAATACTAAATATAATTATACATAATACAGTAGTGGAATTAACATCAACATTTAAAGTCTAACTTTAAAATGCATGTTTTATGTCTCCTTCTCGCATTTGTAATACTTTGCTCAGTTAATGCCAGAGTAATTTATGTAGTTTTATATTATGCATTTGAATGAATTAAAAGAGCCGTTTCATGTCTAACCTTGAATCGCTTAACTCGAGGTTAATATAGGGTTTAGAAAGTAACTAAAAAGTAATTAGTAATAAGTAATTAAATACTTTTTGGCGAGAGTACTTTGTACAGTAATCTAATTACACTATTGAAGATGTAATTAGTAACTAGTGATTAATTACTTTTTTAGAGTAACTTACCCAACACTGCCTCCCACCACCTTTTATAAATAAATAAGCCCCCCATCACAAACAACACACACACACACACACACACACACACACACACACACACACACACACACACACACACACACACACACACACACACACACACACACACACACACCTACACACACGTATACAAATTTGGTGTGACTACATATAATGTTTTCTAAGACATGAAATGTTGAAAATTCGTACAAGTAATCATTAGATTTTTTTTTTTTTTTTGTGAAAACTTTGATCATTTAATGTGACGTTCTGCAGTACCGCTAACCTCTGATAGCTGGCAGCTTAGAAACGGTCCTGTGAGTGTTTGTGTAAGCGCTCTGTGAAGAGCATCAGAGGTTTCTATTTACAACGTGTTTTTGTAGTGTTGAGCACTGTAGCCAATCATCTGTTGAGCATATAAATGCAATGCCCGATCAGATTAGAAGTTAGAATCCAATCAACCCACTCAAAAGGACAGTGTTTATGTTCATCACGCGTTCTTTACACTAGCGTATCCTTACATTATAACCAACAAAGGAGAAATACGATGTCAATAAGATATTCATTGCACAGCTTGAGTTTCCTCAAGAGTGCAGCTTTGTGTTCCTCTGTGTTGGAATTGGTAAAGTGTTATCTGTGTAGACCTTTTATGGTTATTATGAGATGTTTTAAAATATTTGGTATAATATTTTTTATAATAGATGTTTAAAAGTTTATTATAAAACTGTAGCAGCTAGGGTAGGGTATCGTTTGAATTTATTGTCTTAATTTCGATTCCAATTAGGTAAAAAACAACTTAGATATCATTCAGAATAACTGACTGAGTGTGTCTGCTTCCTGAACAATGCTGGGAAGTGTTTAGGTGCTAAATAGGAAAAGGATCGACCGCCTGCAGTTGATTTAGATAGTCTAGGTATTATCAGCTGGCCAGAGTTTTGAGACCGCAATAGACGTGATGGAGTATAACATGTTAAGAGCTCGCTCAAGTACTGGGGAGCTAAACCATTTAGTGCTTTGTAAGTAATAAGCAAGATTTTAAAATGTATGCGATGTTTAATAGGGAGCCAGTGCAGTGTTGACAGAACTGGACTAATATGATCATACTTCCTGGTTCTAGTAAGAACTCGAGCTGCTGCGTTTTGGACCAGCTGGAGTTTGTTTATTAAGCGAGCAGGGCAACCACCCAGTAGAGCATTACAATAATCTAGCCTTGAGCTCATGAACACATTAACACATTAAGATGGAAGAATGTGGTTTTACAGATGCCAGATTTGGAATTGATTTTCGATTCCCAACCCTGTAGTCACAGTCTGCCATAGTCTACTCTGTGCCGCCATGTAATTATTAAGAAAAACTGTATTTCTGTGAAATTGAAGCTAACTCTGTTTTAGTAAGCAGATAAATTGCATTTTATGTGTAATTTAAGAACTCATATGTACAAATTGTATGTAAACTAATATAGCCTTTTATGTGAAATACAATAATACTATTACTGATATATACTATGTAGCTCCCTCGGATATAGAGTTAGATTGCAGATATTTTAGAAATTGATTAATGTGTGTCTTTAAATACATGCATGTAAGGGCATGCCATAATTATTTGAATTATTGAGAATGTACAGTATATGGATTTAGTTGACCTCGAGCAAAACATTCTGCCTTGTGTTTTAATGCTCACAATGTGTTGCTGTGGTCTGTGTGGGGATAAATATAGGCTGTATCCGAGGACCAGCTTAACTTATAAACTTTGTCATTATTCTGGACACACACTGAGTAAAATTGTGCACTGACATTTTCTTCAGGAAATGTAAAAATCAAGTCGGTTTGATTTGTTTCAGAAGTTGATGCTCTTGGGGTAACTCTTTATATTATGACCTTGTTACATGTAGAGTAATAACTATAAATTAGGCATAACTACATGTAACTTACCCCAAACCAAACACTAACCCTATAATTAACCTTAAAATAAAGTGTAACCAACTTTAGTTTATTGGTGTTTGAATTGATTCAAACTTTTGTGTATAAATCCAGCAAGACTGATAGAAGATAAATGAGTGTGGATTGAATCTATAACACTAATTCTCTCTTTTTCTTTCTCTTTCATGTTCGGTGGGCGTCTTAATTGCCATCATAGGTAAGTCAAATCTTGTTCCCTTATTATTCACATCATAACATGGCCTAATGATGGCTTCCTGAGCACCAGAACATTTACTCTCATCTATTGTCAACCTTGCGTTGACTGAACTCAGCGGTAAAAAAAAAAAATGAGCCATTGAAAAATGAAGATGAATGCGTCGGATCTGAGATAATGTGTTTTAGATGTGTTTGTTCTCTGCTTGACGTTGAGTGATTTGACTGTTCATAAATCAGGGTTATGAGTGAGAGACGCCCATGTTCACTGATCAGGGGAACTCGAGGGGTCGTGGGTTATTGCCTGGAAAGAAACAAACAAACGAATCCGTCTCCGTGGTCTAGTTGGATGCGCATCTTTATGTTCTGTTGATTGTTTCTACACACTTCTAACTTCCATGTTGTCTGTGAACAACTTTGTATCTGTCTGTAAGTGTGAGATACAAAGCAGAAGAGAAAGTGGGTTAGTCTATAGTGTGCCGTAAATTGGATTTGTAAAATAATTCTTGAAAAGAGGTCACATCTCTTTTGAGAAGATTTTACTGGATGTCCCACACCGTTCAAAGTCTCACTTTTACTGGCCGTGCTCTGGGAGGAAATCTTTATTTATCATAAATCAAAAACAATCTTTTCTTAATGCATTTCTGTTGTCTTTAAACAAACGATTCATTGGTGCACACTATTCGAAGGTAAAAGCATGTTTGTCTTTGTAAATGTTCATCAGAATCGAATAACTTGCTGTTAACTTGTTACAATAAAAATAAAAACAAACGAAAATTGATTCTAATTTGATTATGACTCACTAGCTCTCAACTTGATTTTGATTCTACTGTGAGTAATTTAGTGTTTTCTTTTTTATTATGATTCACAAGCGCTCAACTTGATTCTGATTCCATTGTGAGTCATTTAGTGTTTTTTATATAATGATTCACAAGCGCTCAACTTGATTCTGATTCCACTGTGAGTCATTTAGTGTTTTTTATATAATGATTCACAAGCTCTTGACTTGACTCTGATTCCATTGTGAGTCATTTAGTGTTTTTTATATAATGATTCACAAGCTCTCAACTTGATTCTGATTCCACTGTGAGTCATTTAGTGTTTTTTATATAATGATTCACAAGCTCTCAACTTGACTCTGATTCCATTGTGAGTCATTTAGTGTTTTTTATATAATGATTCACAAGCTCTTGACTTGACTCTGATTCCATTGTGAGTCATTTTGTGTTTTTTATATAATGATTCACAAGCTCTTGACTTGACTCTGATTCCATTGTGAGTCATTTAGTGTTTTTTATATAATGATTCACAAGCTCTTGACTTGACTCTGATTCCACTGTGAGTCATTTAGTGTTTTTTATATAATGATTCACAAGCTCTCAACTTGACTCTGATTCCATTGTGAGTCATTTTGTGTTTTTTATATAATGATTCACAAGCTCTTGACTTGATTCTGATTCCATTGTGAGTCTATCTCAGCATGAAAATGTTCAAATGTAATTAAATTTCGACTCTCCTTGCTATAGCATTCTTCGTTTGAAGTCTTTACTTTTGTGTATGTCACTCTAAAAATGCCTTCAGGGCTTAATGGGTTAAACTAAGTGAACCATGTCCACGGTTAATAAAGCATAGATTTAATAATTCAATCTTGTCCGTACAGATTTTAACACCATTGAAACATTGTCCTGTCAGAAACGGCTTCTATAATTTATGCTCCTCCACTGTAATTTTGCTTCCCAGAAAGGTATGAAAGGTTAGCTTTTATCCCCAAAGATTGCACATTATCCTGTTAAGTGCCTTTTTTACTACTTCCCTCCATCATTTGTGCTTAAACTTTGGAGTAAATGTGTAAAAAAGGCTCTTTAAGTGTTGAGGCGTTTTGAAGGCTGTAATAATGTCCTCGTCAGCTGTTCGCCCGTCCTCTTTCCGGCACACTCCTGATCTCTCTAGTGTGGTTTTTGGACCTGAGCGGTGCCAGCTTTATATCGTGAAGAGTTCGTTAACACTGTTAATAATGACGCTGAGATGAAAGTGTGTTTGGCAGTCATGAATGGAAGTGTCGTCCGGGTTGATGGAAATGTTGGCAGGCGACTTTTCCTGGCGTTTGCTTTCTGACAGACCTGCATTGATCTGGCATAACTCATATCTGCTTTGGTTCACAATTAGCATTTTAGGGAATGCTAAGCTTGAATTGCTCAATGTCGAGTCGATACTATGTGTTGTTTGTGATCTGTATATTATTGAAATGGTACAAAGTGAGTTAAACTCCGGCTGTTTGATGTGAATGTGCTTCTGGGAAAGTTGGTTGCTCAAAATACCCTTAACTTTTCCCTTTGACGTTCCCTCTGATGGGTCCATTAGGGCTCTATTTATTTCTATTTTTCATCCAAAATTTTTTTGTCTTCGTCTTCGTTATTTAAACCTTTTTTGGGGTCTTTTTTTTTGGGGGGGGGGGGGGGGGGTGGTATGTGGATCTATTGACAGAAATGCAATATAATATATATATTTACAGTGGTAGATAAAGACCTTACATAATGAACCATTGTTTTTATTGCCTTAGAATGAGCCGTTTCTATCGGCATACACCGCGGTCGCAATTTTGTGCCGCCATTAATACATGTTTATTAATGTTTTTGTAACGCAAAGTACTGCACAGCAGAGCTTTACTGTTCAAATTAAAACACTGAAGAAAAAAAAATCATTATTCCTAAAAAAAAATAGGGGGAAAAATATTTTAAAACATTTAATAATAATGTATTACAACTTCATTATAGTCATTATCAATCATTATAACAGTAATATAATTTCTTTAAGTTAAACCTAACTTTTATTTTGACAGGTCGCCGTGAAGAGCTTTGCGTTTCATGATATGATGGTAATTTTTTCTCAAATTAAAATGTAAAATACTGTAAAAAAAATTACTCCGGAGATGAAGTTCATACGTTTATGTCCTCATATAGAGGCTGAAAACACTGCGAGCATTGTGTGTGTGTGCGTGTGTGTGTGTGCGTGCGTGCGTGCGTGCGTGTGTGTCAATGATGGGTAGGTTTAGGGGCAGGAGCAGTGTAAGGGGATAGAAAATACGGTTTGTACGGTATAAAAACCATTATGCCTATGGAATGTCCCCATATGTCACAAAAACAAACGTGTGTGTGTGTGTGTGTGTGTGTGTGTGTGTGTGTGTGTGTGTGTGTGTGTGTGTGTGTGTGTGTGTGTGTGTGTGTGTGTGTGTGTGTGTGTGTGTGTGTGTGAAATCAAACCATTTATTCACACTGAGACATGCAGAACAGGCAGGATTCATATTTAAAGAGTCTTTTGTGGTTTAACATCCACAAATATGTGAACATATTGAACTACTTTTTATTTATTCATGTTAAATTTGACAAATTCTGTGAAATTCTGCGGGGTTTTTTGGATTACGCGATTCCATCCACGTTTTCCCTTGCCCATGTAAGACTACACGTCGACTTTTCCTTTTCATAAAAGCTTTCTTGTTCAGGCACACAATGCCGTTTTTTTCAAACTGGATATTGAGTCTTTTGGAGTCTTTCCGATGCTCCAGGAGATAATGATGATCAGGATATATTGGCGGAAGCTCATTGATTGAGAATCGATGTTCAGGTGAGCGCTGATAAGATGACAGGTGAAGATAAAGGAACGGGTTTGTCCAGACAGAAGGACACTTCAAAGACACTTGAGGATCCCACGAGGCTTCAGATTCAATGGAATAACTGATGGGCTTCAGTGCTTCATTACTTTTTCACAACAGAACTGGGGCGATAATGGAAACGGTCGTACCAAAGCGTTTTATATGTGCTTAAATCTTTGATATGTTCATTTGAGTAGTACAGTGGAGCAAATCCAATTACATTCTCATCTAATTAAACTCACATATGTGCTGAAATATTGACGGCGCTCCATGTCGCCGGTGTAATAGCCGTGACCGTATCTAACAGGGTTAATTCTGGGTTTCCTGCAGGATTCAATTAATTTGTATGTGGAAGCTGATGGCCTTGGTATAACACAGATCGGAAAGTATCCTAAATGTAATCTTTTCAAAAGTTTTATTGATTCTAATAATCATCAAGCAATTCACATCCGAGAGCATTTCTGGCTGCATTTTTGTTTCAGTAGTTCAATATTTCTCAGTCAGTCATTTAGAGCTGATAATTGATTCAGTTCCTGAGTTTGAACTATCATTTGAAGTGAGGTAAAATAATGCAGAATTGTCAATTGAATTTAAGGAAATAGAAAAGTGTTAATAGTTCATTTTTAAGTTTGAATTAAATCATCACACACAACATAAGGGCATTAGCTGATAACACTTTGTTTCAAATGCCACTTATTAACATATCTATTAATATACACGGTCAGGCATAACATTAATATTGTGTTGGTCCTCCTTTTCCCGTCGAACCATGGACTCCACTAGACCCCTTAAGGTGTGCTTTTGTATCTAGCACCAAGATGTTAGCAGCAGATCCTTTAAGTCCTGTAAGTTGCGAGGTGGGGCCTCCATGGATCGGACTTGTTTGTTCAGCTCATCCCACAGATGCTCGATTGGATTGAGATCTGGGGAATCTGGAGGCCGAGTCGACGCCTCAAACTGGTTGTTGTGCTCCTCAAACCATTCCTGAAGCATTTGTGCTTTGTGTCAGGAGCATTATCCTGCTGGAAGAGCCACAGCCACCAGAATACCGTTTCCAAGGCTGAACATGGTCTCAGCAATGCTTAGGTAGGTGGAGCGTGTCAAAGTAACATCCACATGGATGGAGGACCCAAGGTTTCCCAGCAGAACATTGCCCAAAGCATCACACTGCCTCCGCCGGCTCGCCTTCTTCCCATAGTGCATTCTGGGGCCATGTGTTCCCCAGGTACGCCACACACACACACACCCGGACATCCACGTGATGTAAAAGAAAACGTGATTCCTCAGACCAGGCCACCTTCTTCCATTGCTGCGTGGTCCAGTTCTGATGCTCACGTGCCACTGTTGGTGCTTTCGGCGGGGTCAGGGGTCAGAGGTCACCCTGACTGGTCAGCGGCAATGCCGCCCCATACGCCTCAAACTGAGCTGCTCTGTGTATTCTGACAGCTTTCAATCAGAACCAGCATTAACTGTAATTAATAAAGGAATTAACATCTTGATATGCCACACCTGTGAGGTGGATGGATTATCTTGGTAAAGGAGAAGTGCTCACTAACACAGATTTTTACAGATTTATGAACTATTTTCGAGAGAAATGGGCCTTTTGTGTACATAGAAAAAGTCTTAGATCTTTGAGTTCAGGTCATGAAAAATGGGGGCGAAAATAAAAGTGCTGCGTTTATATCATATTAAATTATATTGAAGAAATCTTATATCATATTAGACATTTATAAACTTATTTCATATGCCAAATATGTCATATGCCAGACTGATCTATACAGGGCTCAACATTAACGCTTGTCTGGGACAAGTGGATTTTTTTGAAGGGACAAGTGAAAAAAAAAAATTCTTGCCCGACGGACAAGAGCCTGAAAACAAAAAATAACTAGCTAATCACCAAAATGCACGATTGATTGTGCATTAATTTAGTGTAAGTGGCGATAATAGTATATGATGAACTGACGATAACAAGGTGGCGCTGTTGACGCTCGTGCAGCCTCTCGAGGAGAAATTACAACACTAGAGCGTTTGAGCCGTTTCCTGAATACCATCACGACTGAAAGTGACACCGCTTTCATATGACAGTTTCAGAAACAATTACTTAACATTCACTTACATTTACATTCACTTAACGTCACTTACATTTTAGATGCTATATTGAGTGCTTTTGTTCGATTTCAGCAGCGACTCGTTCACACACAGCAGAACTGTAACGTGTCTCACAGCAACAAGTGTGTTACTGAACGATTCAGTGTTTGAATGAATCATTTGAATGAACAACTCAATGACTCATTACGACGGCCACCTGCTGCCACCTACTGGAGGTTTAGTTTCATGTTTAAACACTGAATTGAATCTGAGCCAATTATTAAATTGTGAATGTAGCACTATTTTAATTTTAAATTCATTTTCACTATTTTCAAGTTTATTTCAAGCAACAAATGTGAATTTGAGATTGTGTTGATGGTTCTTAGTTGAGCAAATGCATAGTGCAATACTAGTTAGCAATTTCCCCCCTCCATAACACTGAAAATGCAGGATTGCAGGAATGAGCAGGGAAAAATGTGGAGCAGGTGGAGTGAGACGGCAAAAATCATCGGCGTTAAGATCTCCAGCAGGATTATACCGAGGCTAACGGTGTCGGCGATCTGGGACATCACGAGCCCCTGGAGTCTACATGTGCAGAGAATGTGTGGAAAAGCTCACATGTACTTGAGTATGAATGAAATCCTCCTTGCGCTGCATTGCCGTGGGCTTCAAGGGAATCACTTAGCCTCTAAAAACCACCGTCAAATGGCCATTAATTCATCAATAATGCACAGCGGCTCAGTCAAAGCTATTACTTTAAGGTTATGTCTTACGTGCTGATATTTCAAGGAAGAGATTTGTCCCTCTTGTTGATTTCTGTGGCTGGCCTGAAGAGCGTGCACGCGTTCCCGTACTATTTCTGCTGGGTGCATCGTGTGCATTTTCTGCATCTGTGTATCCACAGCACTGAATATGATTTCCCACAATGCATTGCACTCAAATTGACCTTTCATTTTCAGCATGACAAATGGACCTGAAGAATATAAAGGGTATTTGTATAGATGTACATTACACTCATGCGCTTTCATCCAATGGTGAACATTGAATCAGTTCATGCAATTTGCATTTTTAAGCATTTTTTACAGAACAAAGCATGCAATGGGATTATATATTGCATATTTGCATGTTTATTGTGTTATTATACATTCTGTTTCACTATTAGATGAAATAGCAGTGCACATTGCGCAGTATGCAGTGATTTAGGAAGGACATGTTGGCTCTCAGGCAGTAATAATGCGAGTTTTTACCCAGAACTCCCCGGTCACTCGCGGTCAGCTGGTATTAATGTGTTGAAGGGTCTCGTTGTGATCTTTTGTTCTCAGTGTGAGAGAGATTACAGCTGGAGAGAAGAGTTTCCCTGTCGTTTAAAGAGAATAGGAGATAAATGTGGAAGATCAGTTCGAGCGAGAGCCTTTTACCTCTTTTCAGGGAGTCGCTTTGTGCCGTTTTTTTTAGGTTTGCCCAAAGTGAGATCCGTCCCCGGAGATACAGAAATGGGACGAGCCGCACAGTCTGTGAGGTGCACTGCATCATGGGAGACTCATTAGGTAATTGGAACTTTTTGGGCTTTTTATTGGATAAACTCTTTCTGGAAAGAATGGATTTGAACTTGTTTTGCCAACGCCTGTGCTCGCTGATAGCCGTAAGATAACTGAAGCTTTACCACCTTTAGAAGATATACTTCTGGGTCATATTTCTTCTCTAGAAAAGCTCACAGGCTGTATTTATGTGATTAAAAAAAATACAGTTTTGTCCCAGGATGATGAAGACGATGTTGAAGTAATTGACACACACTCTCTCTCACACAGTACACCCTAAAAAATGCTGGGTTAAAAACAACCCAAGTTGGGTTGAAAATGCACTAACACAACAATTGGGTTGTCTTAAGCAAAATTTAACCCAACCGCTGGGTTAAAACAACTCAACCGTTGGGTAAAATCAACCCAATTGTTCAATCTCATCAGAAATAAAACACACACAATAACCCAATATGCTTACAAAATCTTTTAATAATCTTTTAATAAAGGTGTCCATGTATTGTACGTATATATGTATATATTAAATCTGTTATTTTAAAAAATCTGTCCTTTTTAGCTTTTTATAAATTACTTAATTTAGTATTTTATGCATATATCAGTGTAAAAGCCTTTTTAAAATAATATAAAAAAACATTATTTAAATATATAATATTTTGTATTAAATATATTATTATAAAAGTCTGTCCTTATTAGCTTTTAATATATTACTTTTTTTTTTTGCATTACTATTATAAAAATGTGGGTTATTTTAATTTTAAAAAATGTCACAATGAACACAATGATCTTAAAAATAGGTTTCATTCGTATTTTTTGCTCCTTTAAATATGCCCTGGACATGTTGTTGGCAGGTTTGGTGAGATCCAGACAGTAATGGGATGAATACGCTCGCGGAGAGACACGTAAGCAGAAGCATAATGGTCGGAAATAAGTCAAAGAGAGAGAGGAATGGCCCGGGATCATGCAGGGAGATAAAGAGGGAAGCAGCGGAGAGAAAGCTCAGGAATAAATAGTTAACATCCATTTTCCTGCTTCCAGCGCGCGGCACATCTTCATCCTCAGAGGCCTTCAGTTATTGATGGGCTGTCTCACACTCCTGATAGCATCGGCACACAAACACACACTGTGGGCATGTCGTGGCTGATTCTCATCAGGCCTGCAGGATGCAAACAAAACACATATTTGCACACAAAACACACGGATGTTTGTAAACCTGAACGCACACACATCTGAACAAACACATCTCTTTATCTGTTTATTTGTGTGTGTAAATCACGTCATGTGTGTCTACAGACAACGGGCCTCATTTGTGTAGAATGATCCGAAATATGAATGTGCAACAATTTCAATAATTTATATTAAGTTCATATGCACAAAAATATATCCCACTTAATAAATAGTAGTCCGGCATGTATGTATGTGTGTGTGTGTGTGTGTGTTTAAGTGTGGGCACCTGTGTGTGTGTGTGTGTGTGTGTGTGTGTGTGTGTGTGTGTGTGTGTGTGTGTGTGTGTGTGTGTGTGTGTGTGTGTGTGTGTGTGTGTGTGTGTGTGTGTGTGTGTGTGTGTGTGTGAAAGAGAGCATGAGCGTGTAGCTGTGTGTGTGTGTGAGAGAGCATGAGCGTGTAGCTGTGTGTGTGTGTGTGTGTGTGTGTGTGTGTGTGTGTGTGTGTGTGTGTGTGTGTGTGTGTGTGTGTGTGTGAAAGAGCATGAGCGTGTAGCTGTGTGTGTGGGTGTATGTGTGTGTGTGTTTGTAATTGTGCATGTGTATGTGAGTGTGTGTGTATTTTTGTGTGTGTGTGTGAGAGAGAGAGAGAGAGAGAGAGAGAGAGAGAGAGAGAGAGAGAGAGAGAGAGAGAGTGTGTGTGTGTGAGAGAGAGCATGAGCATGTAGCTGTGTGTGTGTGTGTGTGTTTTTTTGTTTAAGTGTATGCATCTCTGTTTGTGTGTGTATGTTTGTAATTGTGTACGTGTATGTGAGTGTGTGTGTGTGAGAGAGTGAGAGTGTGTGGGTGAGTGTGTTTGTTTGTGTGTGTTCGTGTGTGTTTCATTGTGAATGTGAGTGTGTGTATGTGTGTGATTGTGAATGTGAATGTGAGTCTGTGATTATGTGTGTGTGAGAGAGAGAGAGAGAGAGAGAGAGAGAGAGAGAGAGAGAGAGAGAGAGTATGAGTGTTATGTGATTGTGTGTGTGTGTGTGTGTGTGAGAGAGAGAGAGAGAGAGAGATCATGAGTGTGTGTGTGTGTGTGTGTGTGTGTGTGTGTGTGTGTGTGTGTGTGTGTGTGTGTGTGTGTGTGTGTGTGTGTGTGTGTGTGTGTGTGTGTGTGTGTGTGTGTGTGTGTGTGTGTGTGTGTGTGTGTGTGTGTGTGTGTCAATAATGTATTTATTTATTTAATTATTTATTTTTTCCTCAGGAAATCTTATATAATTTATGAATTTGTTTCAGTGATGCAATTATCACAAAGCAGTTGCTCAAATGTGCATTCACTAAGACCAGTGTCTGGGGCTTTCCATCATTTTAAAATGTGCATTTGCTGTAAGTTCAGCTCAAAAAAAAAGCCACATTATTTTAACAAGAATAATCAAATGTTTGCATTAAGGTTATCTTCACCTGCGCCTCATAGTCTCCTCACACTCGCTCTCACACTGCTCTCGTGATGTAGTGTTCAGTGCAGGCGCTGGCTCTCAGATATACAGAGGCGCCTTTCCAGGGTAATTATGTAGCCTGTGTTGATTTGTAGCGTGTCCATTGCCTGTTGAATTAAGGCCGTAATCGCTGCCTTTAGACACTCATTAGCTAAAGCCTCCAGGAGTGCATGTAAATCGTTGTATGCTACCTTAGCAGGAAACAGCTACTGTGCTAGCACAGAGCATTCATTTTCATTAGCTTGACTGCGGTGTAGTTTCTGTCTGATGCGTCTCATGGAATCAGCAGGGGTTTGAAGGTCTAACATCTTCATTTTCCCAGTTTATTTGTGGGTAGCACTAGAAAGGTCCTAAATATAGAGGTTCTGTGGGATCTTCTCATTTCTAGAGTATTCTGGGTGGTTGCTGCAGTTGCTAGGGTGTTCTGGGTGGTTGCTGTGCAGTTGCTAGGGTGTTCTGGGTGGTTGCTGCAGTTGCTAGGGTGTTCTGGGTGGTTGCTGCAGTTGCTAGGGTGTTCTGGGTGGTTGCTGTGCTGTTTTTAGGGTGTTCTGGGTGGTTGCTGTGCAGTTGCTAGGGTGTTCTGGGTGGTTGCTGTGCAGTTGCTAGGGTATTCCGGGTGGTTGCTAGGGTGTTCCGGGTGGTTGCTGTGCAGTTGCTAGGGTGTTCCGACTGGTTGTTGTGTAGCTGCTAGGGTGTTCCGGATGGTTGTTGTGTAGTTGCTAGGGTGTTCCGACTGGTTGTTGTGTAGTTGCTAGGGTGTTCCGGGTGGTTGCTGTGCAGTTGCTAGGGTGTTCCGACTGGTTGTTGTGTAGTTGCTAGGGTGTTCCGGGTGGTTGCTCTGCAGTTGCTAGGGTGTTTTGGATGCTACTATGCAGCTGTTAGGGTGTTCTGGGTGGTTGCTGTGCAGTTGTTAGGGTGTTCTGAGTGTTTGCTGCAGTTGCTAGTGTGTTCTGGGTGGTTGCTGCAATTGCTAGGGTGTTCTGGGTGGTTGCTGTGCAGTTTTTAGGGTGTTCTGGCTGGTTGCTGTGCAGTTGCTAGGGTGTTCTGGGTGGTTGCTGTGCAGTTGCTAGGGTATTCCGGGTGGTTGCTAGGGTGTTCCGGGTGGTTGCTGTGCAGTTGCTAGGGTGTTCCAACTGGTTGTTGTGTAGTTGCTAGGGTGTTCCGGATGGTTGTTGTGTAGTTGCTAGGGTGTTCCGACTGGTTGTTGTGTAGTTGCTAGGGTGTTCCGGGTGGTTGCTGTGCAGTTGCTAGGGTGTTCCGACTGGTTGTTGTGTAGTTGCTAGGGTGTTCCGGGTGGTTGCTCTGCAGTTGCTAGGGTGTTTTGGATGCTACTATGCAGCTGTTAGGGTGTTCCGGGTGGTTGCTGTGCAGTTGCTAGGATGTTCTGGGTGGTTGCTGCAGTTGCTAGGGTGTTCCGGGTGGTTGCTGTGCAGTTGCTAGGATGTTCTGGGTGGTTGCTGTGCAGTTGCTAGGATGTTCTGGGTGGTTGCTGCAGTTCCAAGGGTGTTCTGGGCGTTACTATGTAGTTGCTACGGTGTTCTGGGTGTTACTATGCAGTTGCTATGGTGTTCTGGGTGCTACTATGCAGTTGCTAAGGTGTTCCAGGTGGTTACTTTGCAGTTGCTATGGTGTTCTGGGTGTTACTATGCAGTTGCTAGGGTGTTCTGGGTAGTTGCTAGTTAGTTAGGCAGTTTTGGGTGTTATAATGCATTTGCTAGTGTTCCAGATGGTTGCCAGGGTGTTCTGGGTGGTTACTTTACAGTTGCTACACTGTAAAAAGTAATTGTTGAATCTACTAAAAAGAAAAACTTGTAAAATTACCTAATTTGGGAAAACTTTTAGGCGGCTGCAACAGCTAAACTAAGCAAGTTTGGTACATTGCACTTATGAATGTTGAGTGTGTTGTACTAAATGCATGTTCACGCTGTTAAATCCAACAGCTGTTCTTACTAAGACTTTTTAGTAAACTTTACTTAATGTCCAAAAATTAGAATTTACTTAAAACAATTTAGTAATCTGAACTGTTTGCATGCTATGCCTTTGTTACTTAGAAAACCCAAGTAAACATTACTTGACTGGTTTGAGTACCATTTTATCAAAGGAAAAAAACACACAATAAAAACAGGTGGGCGGGCAAAAGGTTGAGGCGGGGCAATTCTTAATAGACTTTTCCCTCATTTCCTCCACTTCTGCCGTCATAGTTCTTCTCAGTTGCATTCACTCATTTTCTAGTCACCTTGAATGTTATTGAAAATACAACTAAATACTTTGGGAAAGCGTCACATAAGCTGACTTCATAAATTTATGTTGATTTCCTCAAATTTCTCACCATTAAGGTGATCAGTGTTTCCTTTGGTTGGGCCCTTGGAACTTAATTTACATTACTATAAATCTCTTCCTATTGATGCAGCAATGCAACACGGAATCACAGTTATCTGATTTCAAAGGAAGAGAAGTAATAAGTATATATATATATACATACATACATACACACATACATATGTGACCCGTCACGGAAACCAGGGACACAAGTCGGCAGCTCTACTATTGAGAAAAATGAGAAAGAAGAGGTTTTTTTTTTTCAAATTATGTGATTTTCGCTTTTTTGCAGAATCTGTTGAAATCACGAAAAAGCCTCTCCGTGTTTGAGATGACATTAATTGTATAATCATATATTTTGAGGTTGAAATCGTTTTGTTTTGTCTCTGTGTATTTCCATACTGGTGTTTGTTATTGCCCCGCCCTCCAAGGGACGCGTGGCTAATTACTATCTGAGCGGTGATGAAAGCGGCATTATGACAGGATTATACCCTAATCTACAGCTGAGCGAAGATGAAGAAGAGGAAGAATGTGTCAGACTGGCGTCAGACGAGTTGGACCGTAAGAAATCAGGCGATATCGATAGTAACATTTGACAGGGATAAACCCAGAGAAATGGCTCAAATCGTTAACCTCAGCTGTAGTGTAGGAGTAAGGTGCTTGTCATCAAGTTTTGACGCAACTCGATCAGAGGATCGAATCCGCCTTTTGCCACACACTCTCTCTACTCCCTTTTCACCATCACATATCAGATCGGAAAGGCATTTATTTTCAAAAAGAATTGAGAAAATGTTAGTGGAAATAAAGCATCTAACGTGTGTTTATTAATAAGTGTTTCTCGGTTAGAGTGTGTGGCAAAAGGCGAATTCGAACCACTGATCCGATATGCGTCAAAACTTGATGACGTGTCTTACCACTACACTACAGCCACGGTTAAGAACTCTACCCACATCTCTAAGAACACACACACACGTTATCTCATGTTAAGACCTTCCCATACCTACCTATTGTTCTTAACTGTCGTTTTAATTGTAATCGTTAGCATCGTATCACTTGACCAAAAAAAACATTACTATAATGGGCTTTTAGATGGTAATGTTAGCATCTTTATTATTAGGAGTATGCGGCCCGATTTTTCCCGTTGCGTCTGTCGTTACTAGCAACCATGCAGCTTTACAGGGGGTGTGGCTTATCTAAATGAGATGTAAATGAGCCCTATTGTCACTCCCAGCAGGTGAGAACAGGTGAGAACTGCAAAACTTTAGAGGCTGTTTTCTCTCGTTTACACTTTTCTAAAGGCCTACATTCAGAGGGACACAACTTCTCCAAATATTATCAGATTTCCATGTTTTACACATCGTTGGAAAGCTTGGAGACTACAATTTCAGAATCTGTGAATAACTCAAAATGCCCCAGAACCGACTTGTGTCCCTACTTTCCGTGACTGGTCACACATATATATATATATATATATATATATATATATATATATATATATATATATATATATATATATATATATATATATATATATATATATATATATATATATATATAAATAAATAAATTTAACACAAATTAATGAATGAAGGAATGAATGAGGCATTTATATAGTGCTTTCATATGTACTACTCTACGCCCAAAGCGCTTCACACTCATGTCAGGGGTCTCTCCTCAACCGCCACCAGTTAATTAATTAATGATCTTTTAACATTTTATTGCTAACACTTCTAACAAATTTTTAATTGTGTTGATATAATGCCTCTATATTTGTGACAATATCTATCTATTCACCATGCTTGAGTCACACACAGACTTCAACATTCAGCATGCAAAACACAACAATGGTAATTTTTTATTTTTTTTAACACTTAATAAGACCATTACAAGTTCATTTGCTGTCATTATTGGGGTTATACTGACAAAAGACAGCAAATAAAATGGTAAAATAAAGCCAAAAAAGTAAGTAGTATCAAGTCAAAAATGATGACCTAATTTGGTGGTTGCTGTGCAGTTGCTAGGGTATTCTGGATGGGTACTATGTAGTTTCTAGTGTGTTTTGTGTGGTTGTTATGTAGTTGCTAGAGTATTTTACTTGGTTGCTAGAGTATTTTGGCTGGTTGCTATGTAGTTGATGGGGTGTGCTATGTAGTTGATGCGGTGTTCTGGGTGGTTGCTATGTAGTTGATGGGGTGTACTATGTAGTTGATGCGGTGTTCTGGGTGGTTGCTATGTAGTTACTAGTGTGTTCGTAGGGGTTCCTTTGTAGTTGCTATGGTGCTCTGGGTGTTACGATGCAGTTTCTAGAGTGTTATAGGTGGTTGCAAGGGTGTTCTGGGTGGTTGCTATATAGTTGCTAGGGTGTTCTGGGTGATTACTCTGCAGTTTTTAGGCAATTCTGGGTGGTTGCGATTTGGTTGCTAGATAGTTGCTTGGCTGTTACTATGCAGTTACTAGGGTGTTTTGTGTGGTTACTTGGGTGTTACTAGGGTGGCTATTCCCAAGACTCTCTGATATTTTGCTCTGTCATTATAGCTCAGGTGTGTGCGTGTGTGTGTATGTGTATGTGTGTGTGTGTGTGTGTGTGTGTGTGTGTGTGTGTGTGTGTGTGTGTGTGTGTGTGTGTGTGTGTGTGTGTGTGTGTGTGTGTGTGAAAGAGAGCATGAGCGTGTGTGTGATGGGTAGGTTTAGGGGCAGGGACAGTGTAGGGGAATAGAATGTACAGCTTGAAGAGTGTAAAATCCCTTATGCCTATGAAAATGTGTGTGTGTTTGCGTGTGTGTGTGCGCGCGGAGAAACGAGAACACATGAGACTGAGGTGAGGTGTAACTGAAGTCTCCTTCGTGTCTCTCCAGTTTCTTTCTTTCTGTAATTATATCCGAGAACGTGTGACGGTTCCCAACAGAGTCCCCGCAAATAGAGAAGACGTGACGTTGGGCTGCAGAAGTACACTTTAAAGTGAGTGCAGATATATAGCGTCGAGCACAGTGCATTGTGGGTATCTAAGGGAAACAGATGGTGTGTGCAGTGACAGTGTGAGATGATGACAGACCATCGAGAGACTCCTCAGGCTCTACAGGACGACACGCTGGTTCCCCCGCTAGTCCTCCTGCCAGACTGCATCTCTCCACGACGGCTCGATTTCACCTCATTTACACACACACACACACACACACACACACACACACACACACACAGTCTGGCGCGCTATCTTTCTGGGGACTCACCATAGACGTAATGGTTTTTATACTGTACAAACCATATATTCTATCCCCCTGCACTCCACCTAAACCTACCCATCACTGGAAACTTTTCATGGATACTGTATTTTGTCCCTCCCAGATGTCAGCATGTTCTTCTGTCAAGATTTTGTGTGTTTCAGATGTAGAATTACGCCTGCATGTTCTGGTGCATGATCTTAAAACATTCAGTTTTATCATTGAATTTTTTTTTTTCCACCATTAAAAGGGTACTTCAGTGATTTAGCATTAAGCTTTGTATGTAAACTGGGTCATTAATGTAGAAGAAATGTGAAATAAGTTTTGAATTTAGTGCCTTCTAGACTGAGAAAAGACAGAAAATGTATCTTTGTCTCATGGGGATGAAGGACAACAACTACCAGAATGCATTGCTTTGCTGGCCTATGAGGCCACTCCCAAAGCCACCGCTACTGGATCACTGGCTCACTTTACATTTACAAATGTGATATTGATTTCAAGGTGTCCCATAATAAGTCTCTGATGTTCCTAGAGTGTGTGTGAAGTTTTAGCTCAAAATACCTTACAGATCTTTTATATATAGCAGGTTAAAATGTCACTTTTTGAGGGTAAGCAAAAACGTTTTTGTGCGCATCCCTTTAAATGCAAATTAGCTGCTGCTCCCGCCTCCTTTCTGGCTCCTCCTTTCAAGGAGCTGCAAGAGCTCATACCGATATACTGTTCAGCTTTTTATGATCAAACCAGAGTCGGACGATGATGGAGAGACTCAAGAAGAAGAGACGACATGTAGAATGAGAGACAGGACATTTCTGTCATGATAATCTCTAAACGGCTGGTGTGGGAACTGTTGTGAGATGAGCCAAAGAATATCTGCTGATGAAGAGAGAACAGGGATAGTTTAGTTTAATTACGGTTATAATATCTGCTGATGAAGAGAGAACAGGGATAGTTTAGTTTAATTACGGTTATAATATCCGCTGATGAAGAGAAAACAGGGATAGTTTAGTTTAATTACTGTTATAATATCTGCCGATGAAGAGAGAACAGGGATAGTTTAGTTTA
This sequence comes from Pseudorasbora parva, assembly GCF_024679245.1. NCBI lineage: Eukaryota > Metazoa > Chordata > Actinopteri > Cypriniformes > Gobionidae > Pseudorasbora > Pseudorasbora parva. Next base: position 56,622,340 of record NC_090175.1, read on the forward strand.
ATAACGGTTATAATATCTGCAGATGAAGAGAGAACAGGGATAGTTTAGTTTAATTACGGTTATAATATCTGCAGATGAAGAGAGAACAGGGATAGTTTAGTTTAATTACGGTTATAATATCTGCAGATGAATAGAGAACAGGGATAGTTTAGTTTAATTACGGTTATAATATCTGCAGATGAAGAGAGAACAGGGATAGTTTAGTTTAATAACGGTTATAATATCTGCTGATGAAGAGAGAACAGGGATAGTTTAGTTTAATTACGGTTATAATATCTGCAGATGAAGAGAGAACAGGGATAGTTTAGTTTAATTACGGTTATAATATCTGCTGATGAAGAGAGAACAGGGATAGTTTAGTTTAATAACGGTTATAATATCTGCAGATGAAGAGAGAACAGGGATAGTTTAGTTTAATTACGGTTATAATATCTGCTGATGAAGAGAGAACAGGGATAGTTTAGTTTAATTACGGTTATAATATCTGCTGATGAAGATAGAACAGGGATAGTTTAGTTTAATTACGGTTATAATATCTGCCGATGAAGAGAGAACAGGGATAGTTTAGTTTAATTACGGTTATAATATCTGCCGATGAAGAGAGAACAGGGATAGTTTAGTTTAATTACGGTTATAATATCTGCCGATGAAGAGAGAACAGGGATAGTTTAGTTTAATTACGGTTATAATATCTGCAGATGAAGAGAGAACAGGGATAGTTTAGTTTAATTACGGTTATAATATCTGCTGATGAAGAGAGAACAGGGATAGTTTAGTTTAATTACGGTTATAATATCTGCAGATGAAGAGAGAACAGGGATAGTTTAGTTTAATTACGGTTATAATATCTGCAGATGAAGAGAGAACAGGGATAGTTTAGTTTAATAACGGTTATAATATCTGCTGATGAAGAGAGAACAGGGATAGTTTAGTTTAATTACGGTTATAATATCTGCTGATGAAGAGAGAACAGGGATAGTTTAGTTTAATTACGGTTATAATATCTGCTGATGAAGAGAGAACAGGGATAGTTTAGTTTAATTACGGTTATAATATCTGCTGATGAAGAGAGAACAGGGATAGTTTAGTTTAATTACGGTTATAATATCTGCAGATGAAGAGAGAACAGGGATAGTTTAGTTTAATTACGGTTATAATATCTGCCGATGAAGAGAGAACAGGGATAGTTTAGTTTAATTACGGTTATAATATCAGCAGATGAAGAGAGAACAGGGATAGTTTAGTTTAATTACGGTTATAATATCAGCAGATGAAGAGAGAACAGGGATAGTTTAGTTTAATTACGGTTATAATTTCTGCTGATGAAGAGAGAACAGGGATAGTTTAGTTTAATTACGGTTATAATATCTGCCGATGAAGAGAGAACAGGGATAGTTTAGTTTAATAACGGTTATAATATCTGCTGATGAAGAGAGAACAGGGATAGTTTAGTTTAATTACGGTTTTAATATCTGCTGATGAAGAGAGAACAGGGATAGTTTAGTTTAATTACGGTTATAATATCTGCTGATGAAGAGAGAACAGGGATAGTTTAGTTTAATTACGGTTATAATATCTGCTGATGAAGAGAGAACAGGGATAGTTTAGTTTAATTACGGTTATAATATCTGCAGATGAAGAGAGAACAGGGATAGTTTAGTTTAATTACGGTTATAATATCTGCCGATGAAGAGAGAACAGGGATAGTTTAGTTTAATTACGGTTATAATATCAGCAGATGAAGAGAGAACAGGGATAGTTTAGTTTAATTACGGTTATAATTTCTGCTGATGAAGAGAGAACAGGGATAGTTTAGTTTAATTACGGTTATAATATCTGCCGATGAAGAGAGAACAGGGATAGTTTAGTTTAACCTGATAACCGTCACGAGGACGAGGACGTGCTGAAACTCTCTTTGCTTAAATTAGCTCAAAATTACTATCAGATGTAAGTAATTACCTTGACAAACTATACATCATTAAAAAGATCTAAGACTAAAGTTTAATTTTGTTACCTCTGTTTTATTCTCAAAGTCTTATAATGACCGTAATGTGTTAATATGTGCCAGGAGTTATGAATATGATCTTGGGCGTCGCTACCTTTTGATTGTAATATGCGCGTCATTTGCTCCCATTCATAAAAAACTCTTCTCTGGTCGTCATGAAAACACTCGACAAAACAACTTCCCTCAGGGCTTTTACTTCAAATGTGTGCAGATGTGGAGAAATATTGATAGATTCTCACATGTTTGAGTCAAATTTCTATACAGAGAAGTATTATTTATTCAATCTTTATCCAAAATCCGCGGATGTGTGATTATGAGAGCAGTAGACAGTGATATGCTGTGTTTTCAATTCATTCTGGCAGCCGGAGGGCGCTGGAAAGCTGTACTACTGAAAATTCACTCCCCTATGCATAGATGAAGAACAGACACACCATGTGACATTCAGGAAGTATCTGACATGACCAAAGCTGCTTTCTAGCGATCGTCAGATGGCTATTTTATGCAGATAGACACGTTTTAAGACAATAAACACACAATCGCGGCAATATATGGTTGGTCTGTGTTCTTTATGCCATGTTGGGTGGTTTCATAATAGATGATATTTATAATGCAATGCTATTCCACATAGCTTTTAGCATTGTATATTTTCTGTCAGATTTTTTGACCCGAAGCTACATGAGATCACATATTGTTATATAAAACACTCGACTTATAAATTATAAAGTGATATGAAGCAAGTTTTGAATAAAACATGATTTTAATCGTATAAATTGTTGTTTTGCTGGTGTGCTAAGCTAACATGCTAGCTTGCCCTAGATGCACCTGCCACTGAGTAAATACTTAATTTTTATGAACATTTTCTAAATGTAAAACTACTGAAATGCTTATTTGGACGAAATGCATTCAATAGAGTCTCAGTGAGGGTAAAGTGAGAGGTTTGATTTAGAAATGAGGTTTGAATAGAACAGTTTGAATAGAGAATCGTTAGTAATTATAATACAGACAAAAGAATAATAATTAGAGCCATAACCAGTCCGCAGAAGTGTGAATATGTGTTGGGGAGACAAACTGAATGGGGCAGTTTGCACCTCTAAACAATAGAGGCAAAATAGAGAATGAAAGCTGAGAAGATGTGGCAATAAACATCAGTTGATATTTCAGAGATATCTCAAAATAAAATCACATGAAACGATCTTGTAAAACGTTTAATAAAATTCAGAGTTTTAGACTGATCATGTTCAGATCTGAAATATAACATGGTCAGACTTGTGGCTTTAGCTGTAGTGCATTTCTAGATTTCTCCAAGGCCCACTTCAATTTTATTTTCATAAAGATATTTCATACAAATAAATTTCTAATAACTTTACAAAACTTTGAAGCTTATTATAGCTTTTTTTTATTATAAAAAATATTATCATTTTGACTTTACAGTAAACTGCCAGGTGTCTGCTTTCAAATGAGACCATAATTATGCTTTTAGTGCAAAGGATTCACAAACTGTATTTGTTTTAGTCTGAGTATACATTTCTTAGGATTTTTTCAAAATTTAGAAATCAGCTTAACAGGTTAATTACGGTTATAATATCTGCAGATGAAGAGAGAACAGGGATAGTTTAGTTTAATTACGGTTATAATATCTGCTGATGAAGAGAGAACAGGGATAGTTTAGTTTAATTATGGTTATAATATCTGCAGATGAAGAGAGAACAGGGATAGTTTAGTTTAATTACGGTTATAATATCTGCTGATGAAGAGAGAACAGGGATAGTTTAGTTTAATTACGGTTATAATATCTGCAGATGAAGAGAGAACAGGGATAGTTTAGTTTAATTACGGTTATAATATCTGCTGATGAAGAGAGAACAGGGATAGTTTAGTTTAATTACGGTTATAATATCTGCTGATGAAGAGAGAACAGGGATAGTTTAGTTTAATAACGGTTATAATATCTGCTGATGAAGAGAGAACAGGGATAGTTTAGTTTAATAACGGTTATAATATCTGCAGATGAAGAGAGAACAGGGATAGTTTAGTTTAATTACGGTTATAATATCCGCTGATGAAGAGAGAACAGGGATAGTTAAGTTTAATTACGGTTATAATATCTGCTGATGAAGAGAGAACAGGGATAGTTTAGTTTAGTTACGGTTATAATATCTGCTGATGAAGAGAGAACAGGGATAGTTTAGTTTAATTACGGTTATAATATCTGCAGATGAAGAGAGAACAGGGATAGTTTAGTTTAATTACGGTTATAATATCTGCAGATGAAGAGAGAACAGGGATAGTTTAGTTTAATTACGGTTATAATATCCGCTGATGAAGAGAGAACAGGGATAGTTTAGTTTAATTACGGTTATAATATCTGCAGATGAAGAGAGAACAGGGATAGTTTAGTTTAATTACGGTTATAATATCCGCTGATGAAGAGAGAACAGGGATAGTTAAGTTTAATTACGGTTATAATATCTGCTGATGAAGAGAGAACAGGGATAGTTTAGTTTAATTACGGTTATAATATCTGCTGATGAAGAGAGAACAGGGATAGTTTAGTCTAATTACGGTTACAATATCTGCAGATGAAGAGAGAACAGGGATAGTTTAGTTTAATTACGGTTATAATATCCGCTGATGAAGAGAGAACAGGGATAGTTTAGTTTAATTACGGTTATAATATCCGCTGATGAAGAGAGAACAGGGATAGTTTAGTTTAATTACGGTTATAATATCTGCTGATGAAGAGAGAACAGGGATAGTTTAGTTTAATTACGGTTATAATATCTGCTGTTGAAGAGAGAACAGGGATAGTTTAGTCTAATTACGGTTATAATATCTGCTGTTGAAGAGAGAACAGGGATAGTTTAGTCTAATTACGGTTATAATATCTGCTGATGAAGAGAGAACAGGGATAGTTAAGTTTAATAACGGTTATAACTTATGTTGTCATCTTGCTTTATGACATGTTATTGCGTTTGTGTTTGTAACTTTGAGCATCATAACTTTGCAGATGTTGTTGTGCAGCGACACTACACACTCAATAAAGTTAAACAAATCAAATCATAATCAACCACCTCTTTAATAATCTCACTGCTTAAATGGAGAGTGAATGCATTTTATTTACTCACCAAAGCCAAATTGCATTTTACGTTTCTTACAAGTAAAACAGGACAGTTCATAACAGATTTCTGCGAGATCCATTAACACTGAGAGGCTTTAATTAATAGGCCACATGGTAATTCTGCTTCATGCATCAACTGAATGCCTAATTGATGCATAGAATGATCCACTGAATATAAATGTTTCTTACCGTCCATTAAACTATAATTGTATGAACAGTTTTTCCATGCATATTTGTGACAGTCAGTCATAAACAGTGTCTTAACGCCTATGAAACATGTTTTTTTTTTTGTTCCTCTTTTTTTTCTTCCGGTGGCTTAATTTGACATGAAGTTCTTGGGAAAAACTAAACCTTTAAAAGGGTGCTATTTCATCCATTCAGCCTTATTTACACTGTTAAAGAGTTGATTATAATTCTAAACATGACCGTATGACAAACGTAAAGTTGGATGACAGAATATTTCTGTGCCAGAAGCCCTTGATCACCTAAGCCCTTGATCACTTGGAATCCACTATGGAGTTGATTTATGTATTTTTTTCCTTTCCGAAATGTTTTAATGCTACATTATAGTGGTATTCGGGTTGTTTTAAATGCTTTTAAAAAATTTGCAATATATCATAGAGTTGTTTGTGGTGGGATAATTTAACGCGATATGCGGTGACCTCACAATCGCTTTGCATTATGGTATATGAAGCTGCCTGAAGTGTACATATGAAGTAGATTTGCTCCCTCGATTTTGACCAGGTCTGTCCATATAAACTTCCCTTGTCCACTTCATGAAATGGAACGCCCTTCAAAATGGCGGCCGGGATTCCCCGGAGGGGAAGTTCACAAGTGCTTGTCTTAAAGTAGAGTGGACCGCAGCACTAGATGGAGGAACGTTAGCGAGTGAAGGGCATAATAAAAACCAACTGGACCGCAGCATAAAAAGGGAGAGATGATAACCTGCAGCTGGTGAGCTAATCAGCAGCAACAGGTGCGTTATGAGCCACCAATCCTAGGCTCCGCCCAAGATAACACACACGAGAATGACACAGTGAATCCATGAACCGTGACATAAACTTAAACGTGTTTTATTTATTGTTTAAATGGCGATCGTTTGGCTAGATAAGACCCTTATTCATCGTTTAAAGCCCTTTGTCATCTGGACCTTGACCGTTTGAGGCCCATTGAAATCCATTAAATGGAGAAAAATCAAAAACCTTCATTTCTTTTTGACTGAAGAAAAAAGACATTGACATCTTGGATGACATGGGGGTGAGTAAATGATCAGCAAAAGTTTATTTGAAAGCGAACTTATCCTTTAAATAATCTAATGTTGCAGTTTGTAATAAACTTACTGGCTAAATATAGAGTAAATCAATTTTATTTGCACACCCAAGCCCATTTATACCTGCATTTGGCTAATGCATATCAATGCTAAATCCTCTCAGCCCGTTTAAGAGGCACGGCGGTGATGTTTAGAGAACAGCAGACAGATCGGGAACGTTTGTTGGGCTGCGATCAGAGAAGGGCAAAGAAAACAACACTAAAGTAAACTCCTGCTCGTGTAACTCGTGTAATATGTACATGCTTTGTGTCTCGGTGAAAGGTGTGTGTCTCGTTTGAAGCAGCTGTTAAAGTTTGATGTTCGCTGGAGGGCTGTGATCTTCTGAAGGTGCTGTAATGGGTGAAAACAGAGGCTGAAGAAAGCTATCCGTTGTAAACTGAGGACTTTAGGAGAACAGCGCTGGATAAAGAGAAGAAGCACATGGAGGGAGTCAGAATCAAATGCACTAAAGCAAGAAAAGACTCTGTGTAACATCTCTATAGAGCCACGGGGATATGCTTTTATTAGAGAATGAGATGAGGAGCAGGATGAGGAGCAGGACTGAAGCATTAGAGGTGTAGATGGACTCGATCTCCTCATCTGTGTCTGATCATCTCTGATCATTAATCATCATATAAATCTAATCTATCTAATGTTAGAGAATGAGATGAGGAGCAGGATGAGGAGCAGGACTGAAGCATTAGAGGTGTAGATGGACTCGATCTCCTCATCTGTGTCTGATCATCTCTGATCATTAATCATCATATAAATCTAATCTATCTAATGTTAGAGAATGAGATGAGGAGCAGGATGAGGAGCAGGACTGAAGCATTAGAGGTGTAGATGGACTCGATCTCCTCAACTGTGTCTGATCATCTCTGATCATTAATCATCATATAAATCTAATCTATCTAATGTTAGAGAATGAGATGAGGAGCAGGATGAGGAGCAGGACTGAAGCATTAGAGGTGTAGATGGACTCGATCTCCTCAACTGTGTCTGATCATCTCTGATCATTAATCATCATATAAATCTAATCTATCTAATGTTAGAGAATGAGATGAGGAGCAGGATGAGGAGCAGGACTGAAGCATTAGAGGTGTAGATGGACTCGATCTCCTCAACTGTGTCTGATCATCTCTGATCATTAATCATCATATAAATCTAATCTATCTAATGTTAGAGAATGAGATGAGGAGCAGGATGAGGAGCAGGACTGAAGCATTAGAGGTGTAGATGGACTCGATCTCCTCCACTTATTGTGGGGTCACATGCGTAAATTCAGAGGTTCTTCAGTAGTGATGTTAGGTTCTTAAACGAATCGTTCTTTTGAGCCGGTTCTCAGCAAGTAACCGGTCGAGCCTGTTCACAATCGAACTGAATCGGACTTTAGTGTTGATGACGCAAAAGCCGAAGTAGCTCGTCCGACTGAAAAAAGAACCGATTGATGCGGTTGAAAAATCTGTCGAAGTTTGCAGAGAATTACCGAGGCGAGGCTGATTGAGTTGGCAACGCAAGTTTGAGGCATGTAGACTACTGGAAATATGCTTAATCAATCAATCAATCAATCAACTTTATTTATATAGCGCTTTTACAATCACGATTGTGTCAAAGCAGCTTCACAGTGTCAAACAGGATAATATTGCGACAAAATTAGATTTAGCTGTACAGTCTTACTGGAGAAAACAGTGATGTTATCATCTTATTTTAATTTATCATATAGTGACAATGTTGGCAGATCAGTATTAAAGTTTATAGAATTAAATAAGACCTAATTCATACATTTTATTTGTATAATAAGTTGAATAACTTTAATCATATTTTTAGTGTCCCCAACTGAGCAAGCCAAGCCAAAGGCGACAGTGGCAAGGAACCAAAACTCCATCGGGGCGTGATGGAGAAAAATAAACCTTGGGAGAAACCAGACTCAGTCGGGGAGCCAGTTCTCCTCTGGCCTATTAACACACCGTGTAAGATTATTATTCTGGCAACCTTACAGGTCAGAAATCATATTAGATCGGATTATTCAATATTTTCAGGGTATCACGGAAGAGACAGATTTATTTAGGATGGGGCGTCGATTACACAAGAGTATGAATACATGAAAGATCGGAATTATTGCGCCGAAGACGGGTTTTGAGCATGTCGTGCCAGTGAGGCAAATTCGGAGGAGACACCATTTGACACGGCTCAGCAGACACTCCAGGATGAGCTGGTCATGTCCAGGCAGGTCCAACCATCCGATCCGGACACGGCCCAGATCCGGGATAAACCTCGGGATAAACAGAGAGGCGTAGATGCCACTCTTTTTATGATGTAACGAGTACATCAGGTGTTATGGGAAGTGTTCCCGGTTCCGGCTGACCTAGTTAATGCAGCCTAACAATCAGTTAATTGATCTGAATAATGAAAGTTAAAAATGTTCTATGTGTATGCCATAGTAAAGAGATGCGTTTTTAGTCTAGATTTAAACTGACAGAGTGTGTCTGCTTCCCGAACAATGCTAGGAAGACTTATTAGGATGACTACTGTTATTAAATAACATTTTATTAAAACATGCAAAAACCATACATTTTTCTGTAATTTATTATGCATGCAGATTATTGTAAAGCAAAATGTATATAAGACTGGTTTATTCTTTCTATATCTATAGCTACTTTAGACATGTAACATATCCGCGTTTGTTGATCAGTGCCTGTAATGTGTACTGTAGTTGTGCAATTTTCAGTTGAATCCGACGCGAAGGATAAATTAATGAACTGAACACAACACAAACACCAGTAAGTGAATGAAAGGCAATAATCAGAAAATAAGCTCACGCAAATAACTACTTGATTGTTTCAATATGCATATATACAGATTATTACTTTATTTGAATGCTCCCTTTATATAGCATGACACAGAGAAATGTATTAAAAAGCATAAAAGAAATGCATAGTGACATCATCACATGATGAGGTCAGGAACCTATAAATCGGCTTTTTGAACCGGGTCATTGAGCCGAACTGTACGGGAAGAACCGGTTAGCGGAAATGAATCGGACTTTGCATCACTATTCTTTAGTTTTGTATTTTGCTCAGCTCTGTTCTAAGGATCCAGTTCAGTTCTCACAGCTTGTTTGGGATGTCAGATATTGTATTATTTAACACAATAACCTGCTCATGCGAGGTAACACGATGACCTCCCGCTGACTCCGCCCCCGTGGGCTGAGTGACAGGTCTCTGGTGTGGCCTTAAACACAGTGTTTGAGCGCCGCTGTTGGGATACGAGCAGAAGGGATGTTCAGCAGCGTCATCACTCCATATTTTGGTAATTGTTTTGAGTGTTGCATTGCATTTGCATATAACTAGCCCTGGTACGGATTACACTCATCTCTGTCATATATGAAGAACAAACGCTGTCAGACGGTCCTTGTAGAAACTCACGGTCTCTAATGAGTGAAATATGCCATCTGTGGACATTTAGCAGTCTATCTAAAAACATTTCATTTCGCATGAAGAGAATATTTTCTGTAGGGTTATTATCAAAATGTTTTTTTTGTTTTTGTGCATTTTCACCCGGCAGTGAATTGGTGTGTGTATGTGTGTGATTGTGTGTGTTTAATTAACTGGTATGAATATGTAATAATAAAATGTAAATAAAACAAAATAGTAATGATTGATTGATTTATTTTATAGATTTTTTTTTCTTTTTAAATAGCACAAAATTTTCATCACCTTTTTTTAAATTCTGATTTAGATGTATGCTATGTAAATACTTTACAAAAATAACAATGATATTTTTAATAATAATAAAAACAAAAAACATGCATATTTTATGCATAAAATATAGCCTTAGTCCTAATGGGTTTGATAGCTATCAAAATCCAGTGTTCGGCACTTTGCGTATGTGAGTTTTTGTTGTAGATGTCTGTCTTTAAAAAAAAAAAAAAAAAAAAAAGTTGTGTATTGTGATAATTAATTGAGATTTCTTACAGCTCTTACAGGTTTTTGGCCTTGTCTGTTCCGTTGCTTCTATTACTCTCCCCTTTTTTGTAAGTCGCTTTGGATAAAAGCGTCTGCTAAATGATTAAATGTAAATGTAAATGTAAATAAAATATACATATTTTAAGTATATATATATATAATTACCATCACTGTTATTTTGTCTGTTATTTTATTTATTTCTGATTTACTGCAATGATGTATAAATACTTTAAGGGGGGGGAATGCTGTTTCATGCACACTGAGCTTTTTCCACTGTTAAAGACTTGGATTCCCATCCTAAACATAGACAAAGTTTAATAACTAATGTTGGACGTTTGATGGAGTATTTCTGTGTTAAAAATACTCCTTCCGGTTTCTCACAAGTTTCGGAGAGTTTTTTTCGAGTATGGGTCGGCTTGACGTTAATAGAGCGGAAGGTCCTTGTATGGGCCGTACGGGCTCTTCTCCCGGTAGGGTGCGCGCGCGTGACTAGAGCGAGAGAGGAAATGCACGCCCATACACACTCTCAGCTGCAGATCCAGTCGTCCGTGAACACTAATGTCGTTATAGTCCGCGCCGCGCTCCACTTTATTCCTATGGGTGACGTCGAGCGACTTCAACGCTTCAGCACAGCATTCTGGGAAGGCAGCGCTGCATTTGAACCGATTTGAACGCAGAAATGACGGGAAGCTTCACAACATCGCTTCAGTCGCGTCTCAAAGTGGATCTCCACGGTCACTGCTGTCAGGACTTCACCAAATCATACCAAAGAAGTGTGTTTTTGACGGAGCGGTCCCAGCAATAAAGGTTCGGTCCTGCTTTAATCATTAATCATCCGGCCAACCCACACTTCACCCGGCTGCCTTCTGGTAAGCGCTTCCGTAGCCTGATGGCCAAAACTGAGAGACTCAGGAGGAGTTTCTTCCCACAGGCCATCAGACTCCTGAACGCTGTCACTTAACTACATGTGACTTCACCTCACTTCAGTATTAACAAACTCACATACTGATATTGCACTGCACTTTATTCTTGTGTCCCATGTAACTACTCAGTATAATGCTGTTTGCACATTACACTCCTGCACTTCTGTTATCCACGTATTTATTTTTATAGTCTCCAGTTTACTTTATCTCACTTATTTTATTCCACATCTCTTATTTCTTTTACTTGATTTATTTATAATTCTACATATGTATATATATATATATAGCACCTTATCCTATTCCTATTTTATCCTATTCCTATCCTGCTCCTATCTGCTTCGCTACTGTTCGGACGCTCTTGCTTACTGCTCCGCGCTTTGCTCTATCGCTTCTATATTTTATCTCATAATTTTAACTTCAGCAAATCAACACAGCGCTCAAACAACAAAGCTTGACTTCAACGATAAAACTAGAAACTCTGTTGACTGGATTACTACAAAAAAGTGGAACATTTCATCTGACCAGCCTCTCGCTGCCATCAGCTTACATTCCGGAAGGGAAATCACAGCTGCCTACTATCGAAAGGATAAGAAAATGCCTCCTCTAGCTAAGGAATCTTCTTGCTGCACAAACTGCCACAGACTTTTACAAAGGATTGCAGTTCTTGAAACAAAGTTATTTGCGGAACCACCGAACCGGACGAATCACACAGCAGAGCTTCATCACGAACGCCCTCTGCACACAGCCGGTGAGTCCCATAAATTTAGTGCTACTCAACAGATAGAGAAACAAGAAACTGATCGACACACTAATCGATGGCACAAACAGGGGGCAAGACCCAAACGCACTCGAGACATCAGATTGTCACGAGCTTCATATATTGCTGCCGTTGCATGCTCTACCCCAGACACAAGGATTGCAAACTCTAGTTTCCGACCACCATCGATACATCTCGAAAACAGATTTGAAGTATTAATGAATGTGGGTGAGGAATCCCCAAACGTGATGAATATGAACGAACACAGATTGCATCAGCCCGCAGCTAACACTAATGCTAACAGGCACTCAAGGTCGAGCAGACAGCGGCCCTCAGCTCAGAGCACAGCCGAGCCAAGGACTCTGATAGTGGGTGACTCTACAGTCAGAAACATTAGCAGCAGAGATACAACTACATGCTGCCTTCCACAAGCAACCATTTCTGATGTAAACAGGGAAATTGAGAACATTTTGATGAAACATAAGACTGCAAATCAACTAATCATTCATGTGGGGAAGAACGATATTCAGAGAGAGCAGTCAGAACTCATGAAGTCGGACTTCAATGAACTTTTTGAAACACTTAGAAAACTGAAAGTTCAGCCGTTCATCAGTGGACCACTGCCAGCACGAGGAACAAATAGATTCTCACGGTTGCTTGGGCTTAATACATGGCTGCAAAAAACCTGTAACATGAATGGAGTGAATTTCATTGATAACTTCAATCTCTTCTGGAGTCAGAGACAACTGTTTACATCAAATGGCCACCACCCAAACAAACTTGGTGCAAGAGTGCTAAAGGACAATATTTATTTTTCCCTTCATCATCCTTCAGCTGTGTGTTTTAACCCACTCAACCTGATACAGAGTATGGATGACCACAGGAATTCATTTCAGCTCCTGAATGGACACTCGGCTGACACATCCCACAAGGACAATGAGAACTCCACACAGCCACAACAATTGCTCATGGACACACTCCCAGCTGAGCCCTGCCCACAGAGCTCACTACAGACAGACTGTGAAGGATTAGAACTGCTCCAAGATTCAGCACCCAAAGATGACTTTCTTGAAAATGGACAGCAAAGCCAGGACAACATACTTCAACTTCCGATAACACCAGAGCAACAGCCCCTCTCACCAGACATGTCATTCCTCTCTCCAGCATCCCCGCATCTGGGCTTCTCAGAGAAAATGGAGGAACTGATTTTTGTTGGAACTAGACTATCACACTCGATTGCTGCGAGCCCCCAGATATCAACCAAAAAGCGTCGAGCCCCACAACCACCAAAGCCTGTGGGCCCAGCTCCCCCTCCTCCTGTGAGATTTCTTCGGTCACAACGTCAGGGCCCACACCCGCCTCCATCTGTTGTAGGTGAACCAAAAACAACTGATTCCAGCTCTCAGTGATGTGTTTTGGGTCCCCGCTATGATAACAGTACCTTTATCAAATGTTTACAAAACAAGTGGGAACCCAGTGTGCCTGTCTCTTTCTCTATCTCTGTTCTGTTACGTGAAAGAAAGTCTAAGGCCTTGTCAGGCCGTTTAACAAACCAATATAATCTGCTGCCTGTTACCTGTCAAACTAAGACTAATGTGGGTGAAAAAATTAATACTGTTAAGTTAGCACTTTTAAACATCTGTTCACTTAAGAACAAATCATTCCTAGTCAGCGACTTAATAACCACAAACAATCTAGATTTTTTGCTTTTAAATGAAACGTGGTTAGAAGAAAACTGTAGTGCAACAGTCCTCAATGAAGCAGCCCCTCCTAACTTTACTTTTATGAGTGTTTGCAGAGCTGTTAGGAGAGGTGGGGGTGTTGCTGCTCTTTTTAAAGATGTCTTTCAATGTAAGCAAGTATCATTTGGTGACTATTTGTCTCTAGAATATCTGGGTATTGTGTTAAAAGGTTCTCCGCGCATCCTGCTTATCATTGTTTACAGGCCTCCAAAGTACTCTCCAGCCTTTATTGAGGAATTTACAGAACTGTTATCAATAATTTCCTCAGAGTTTGACTGTTTTGCTATTGCTGGGGATTTTAACATTCACATAGATAATATTGAATCCAGTACAACAAAAGAGCTCATGACTGTTCTTAACACTTTTGATTTGACACAGCATGTAAATGGACCCACACACAATCGTGGACACACCCTAGATTTACTTATCAGTAAGGGTCTAAACATTTCATCGATTGTTATTAAGGATGTGGCACTGTCTGATCATTTCTGTATTTTCTTTGACATATCAATCACTCCTGCCATTGAAGCTAGATCTGTCTCTGTCAAAAAGAGATGCTTAAATGAGAACACTAATGTGCTGTTTATGAAGGCTTTATCTCTAAAACCAAGCATATCTGCAGACTCTGTTGATTTTCTCCTTGACTCCTTTAACTCAAAAGTTAAGAGTGTAATGGATGATATTGCCCCTCTGAAAGTCAGGAAAAAGAGTGGCAAACAAAAGGCACCATGGAGAAACTCAACAGCAGTTCAAATAATGAAAAGACAATGCAGAAAATCTGAACGAAAGTGGCGGAAGACAAAACTTGTAGTCCATTATAACATCTATAAAGACAGCCTTCATGCTTTCAATGTTGAACTAGGCAAAGCTAGGCAGACCTTCTTCTCAAATATTATAAACAAACACATAAACAACACGCGCACTCTTTTTGCTACTGTAGACAGACTAACAAACCCCCCGAGTCACATTCCCAGAGAAATGCTCTCAGACAGCAAATGCAGTGAGTTTGCTTCCTTCTTCTCGGAGAAAATCAAAAATATCAGAAAGGCGATCAGCACATCCTCTAGTTGCTCTGGGGTCAGTCAGATCAGACCAAACCCTCGGAAAATTACTATGTCTGATTTCAAAACAATTGACGGTAAAATTTTAGAAGACACAGTACAGCATCTTAAAACATCAAACTGTGCCCTAGACACACTCCCCACTTCTTTTTTCAAAAGTGTGTTTAACTGTTTGGAAGCAGATCTCCTAGAAGTGGTGAACTCCTCACTTCTCTACGGGACTTTTCCAACCGCCCTTAAAACTGCAATAGTTAAGCCTCTTCTGAAAAAGAGAAATCTAGATAACTCAATACTGAGCAACTACAGACCAATCTCAAATCTCCCCTTCATAGGCAAAATCATCGAAAAAGTTGTTTTAAATCAACTAAACAAATTCTTAAACTCAAACGGATTCTTTGACAATTTTCAATCTGGTTTCCGACCGCATCACAGCACAGAGACAGCGCTTGTAAAGATTATAAATGATATTCGCTTGAATACTGATACAGGCAAAACATCAATTCTGGTTCTACTCGATCTCAGTGCTGCATTCGACACTGTTGACCACACCATACTTCTAGACAGGCTGGAAAACTGGGTCGGGCTTTCTGGGATGGTCCTCAGATGGTTCAGATCATACTTAGAAGGGAGAGGTTATTATGTGAGTATAGGAGACCATAAGTCTGAGTGGACGTCCATGACATGCGGAGTCCCACAAGGGTCAATTCTAGCACCTCTCCTGTTTAACCTGTATATGCTCCCACTGAGCCAAATAATGAAAAAGAACAATATTGCTTACCACAGCTATGCTGACGACACCCAGCTCTACTTAGCACTATCACCTAATGACTACAGCCCCATTGACTCGCTGTGCAAATGCATTGATGAAGTTAACGACTGGATGTGCCAAAACTATCTTCAGTTAAACAAAGACAAAACCGAAATCATTACATTTGGAAACAAAGATGAAATTCTCAAGGTGAACGCGTATCTTGAGGCTAAAGGTCTGATAACAAAAAATCAAGTCAGGAATCTTGGTGTGATTTTGGAGTCAGACCTGAGTTTCAGTAGTCATGTCAAAGCAATAACTAAATCAGCATACTATCATCTGAAAAATATTGCAAGGATTAGATGCTTTGTCTCCAGGCAAGACTTAGAGAAACTGGTTCACGCTTTCATCACCAGTAGGGTGGACTATTGTAATGGACTTCTCACTGGCCTTCCCAAAAAGACCATTAGACAGCTGCAGCTCATACAGAACGCTGCTGCCAGGATTCTGAGCAGAACCAGAAAATATGACCATATCACACCAGTCCTCAGGTCTTTACACTGGCTTCCAGTTACATCTAGGATCGATTTTAAAGTACTATTACTTGTTTATAAATCACTCAATGAGCTAGGACCTCAATACATCGCAGATATGCTGATTAAATACAAACCCAACAGATCACTCAGATCAGCAGGATCAAGTCAGTTAGAAATACCAAGAGTTCACTCAAAGCAAGGAGAGTCTGCCTTTAGCTATTATGCCAGCCGTAGTTGGAACCGGCTTCCTGAACAGATCAGATGTGCTCCAACAGTAGCCACATTCAAATCCAGACTCAAAACACATCTGTTTAGCTGTGCATTTACTGAATGAGCTCTGAGCACTGTACGTCCGACTGATTGCACCTTATCTATGCATCATTTTTTAAATAATTTTTTCTGGTAAGAGACAAACTTAAAATTTGTGTTTAAAACTGTTTTAAATGGGGATTTTAATTTTGGAAAACGTGGGTTTGTGAAGTTTGGTTAAACTTTTGAGACAAATGTACAACCATAGTGAGAGCCTGACTCTGTGATCATTGCGATATTCTGAGAAAACTGAGGTTGTGGAACGCAATCAAGAAGTTTGGGATTAAGAATTTCGGGAGTAAATTCTAGTGGTTAAGAAATTTCTATGAGGGTTGAGACTATTCTAGTAGGGGAGGACTGATATTTGAAGATTAAACTTGGAATGAGTTTTTGAGAAATCAAGTCCGAGGAAGATACTAGGGGGTTAAGATATCCAAAAGAAATTGAAATCACATAGAGGGCGTTTGGAAAAGCGTCCGACCCTTCTGTCCTGGGTGAAGGATTAGATCTGTGAGAAGACGTTCTACAGATTGATAGCGTGCACGCGAAGGATCACAAAGACAGACTGTCAATATGGGGAAATCACAAAGCAAGCTAGCGACTTATGATACGCCGGCATTCAAACAAATGAGAAAATTGTATGGCCAGAAATGTATGGGGGACATGAAACAATTAGTAAAGTATCATGAATTTCCAGTTAAACTTTTGAGACAAATGTACAACCATAGTGAGAGCCTGACTCTGTGATCATTGTGATATTCTGAGAAAACTGAGGTTGTGGAACGCAATCAAGAAGTTTGGGATTAAGAATTTCGGGAGTAAATTCTAGTGGTTAAGAAATTTCTATGAGGGTTGAGACTATTCTAGTAGGGGAGGACTGATATTTGAAGATTAAACTTGGAATGAGTTTTTGAGAAATCAAGTCCGAGGAAGATACTAGGGGGTTAAGATATCCAAAAGAAATTGAAATCACATAGAGGGCGTTTGGAAAAGCGTCCGACCCTTCTGTCCTGGGTGAAGGATTAGATCTGTGAGAAGACGTTCTACAGATTAATAGCGTGCACGCGAAGGATCACACAGACAGATAACTGTTTTAGTTTACCTGTTCTTTTTATCATCATTTTATTACTTTTAATTCTCTTTACATTGTATTCTTTTTCTTATGCATTTTTTAGCCCTATTTTAATTCCTTTCTATGTAAAGCACTTTGAATTGCCATTGTGTATGAAATGTGCTATATAAATAAACTTGCCTTGCCTTGCCTTGCCTTGCCTTGCCTTGCCTTGCCTATTCCTATTTTATAATTTATTGTGCTTTTTTTGTTAATTGTTATTTGCTGTCCATGGAGCGGACCTGTTTACATTTCACTGCCGGTTGTATTCTGTATAACTGTGTATGTGACAAATAAAACTCTTGAACTTTGGAAGCAGCCGGTGAGTAAAACTGCTTCAGATGTCTGTGCTGTCGGCTATCGTCGCGTGAGTAAACATCAGTAAACGACACGATCGCGTGCTTCGTCATTCAAATGCGCTAACGGACTCCATTGCTGTTCTCTGTATAACGTTACACTAGTCTGACGTGCAAAACCGTTTTGCTCGCTACTGCTAAGGTTTAGTCGCATACAATAGTCCATAAA